>NW_027417629.1:0-17954 GCF_009905375.1 Apium graveolens | reverse complement strand
TGTGGAATCAACGGATGATGAAAGTTATCCGTTGAAGGAAGAAAAGGAGCATCCGTTGAAGGCTCATCAATTAAAACAGGCAAGTTCTTTTAAAAATAAAAGTCTCAATAAAAAATGATTCAACTCTCAAGAACTTTGTCAAAGAAGGAGCTAGCACATCCAGAGATGTCAGTAAGGTGAATATAGGACACATGACTTTAGATCAGCTAAAAGATAGGCTTAAGTTGGTTGAGGATAAGAAGGAAACTAAAGAAAATCTAAAAGAAATGGGAAGGTAGGGATTAATAAACATAACAATTACACACCTGATAGGTATGCTCCTAGAAAAAGCTGTGTGCATTGTAAAAGTGTTAATCACCTATCTGATAATTGTAAATCTGTTAAAAATGCTCCCATGCCTTCAAATCCCTCCATGCCTAACATGTCTATGTCACCTCTGCATGCTATGCCTGTTATGTCTCACCAGAATCTTCATGCACATTTTGCAAACATGGCATATATTAACAATCCTTATTTTACTGCATTTAGTATGCCTCAAATGCCATACAATATGCCTATGTGGAATAACATGTTTGCACAACCTATGCCTTATCAAATTCAATCAAATGTGTTAAATAATTCTGTGACTAACCCTACACTTCAACCAACCACATCTGAGACCAAGGTTGACCCAAAGTTACCTAAGTCAAAAGATGCAGGAGGAATGAAGTCTAGGAAAAAGACTAACAAGGCTGGACCCAAGGAAACTTGGGTACCAAAATCAACTTGATTGATTTTTTTGTGTGCAGGGACAAAGAAGGAATCTATGGTACTTGGACAGTGGTTGTTCAAGACACATGACAGGAGATTTCACCCTGCTCACAGAGTTTAAGGAGAGAGCTGGCCCTAGCATAACCTTTGGAGATGACAGCAAAGGATTCACTATGGGATATGGCTTGATTTCAAAAGAAAATGTCATCATTGATGAAGTTGCATTGGTTGATGGTCTTAAACACAATTTATTGAGCATCAGTCAACTATGTGATAGAGGGAATATTGTTTCCTTCAATTCTGAAGCCTGTATTGTCACAAGTAAAAAGGACAATAAAGTGGTTCTAACTGGAGTTAGAAAAGGGAATGTGTACTTAGCTGATTTTAACTCTACAGATGCAGAATCCATTACTTATCTTCTCAGCAAAGCAAGTCCAGTTGAAAGTTGGCTATGGCACAAGAAGCTGTCCCATTTGAATTTCAAGACAATGAATGATCTAGTCAAAAAGGACTTAGTTAGAGGAATGCCTCTAGTGGAATTCACAAGGGATGGACTGTGTGATGCTTGTCAGAAAGGAAAGCAAAAGAAAGTATCATTCAGTAAGAAGCTTGAATCTTCAATTGATGAACCACTACAACTTCTACACATGGATCTTTTTGGACCAGTCAATGAATTGTCAATTTCAAGGAAAAGATACTGCCTAGTGATTGTAGATGATTTCTCAAAGTTTTCATGAGTTTATTTTCTTATATCAAAGGATGAAGCTAGTGAAATCATCATCAATCATATCAAGCAAGTCAACAATCATCCTAATTTCAAAGCAAGGAATATTATGAGTGACAATGGAACTGAGTTCAAGAATTCAACCATGAAGTTGTTCTGTGAAGAAAGTGGGATCATGCATGAGTTCTCAGCTCCAAGAACTCCACAACAAAATGGTGTGGTGGAAAGGAAGAACATATCACTAATTGAAGCTGCAAGGACAATGCTTGAAGAGTCAAAACTCCCAACTTATTTTTGGGCTGAGGCTGTTAACTGTGCATGTTACACTCATAATATTTCTCTAATCAATCAGGCAAAATGCATGACTCCCTATCAATTATTCAAGAGAAGAAAACCAACTTTAAACTTTCTACATGTCTTTGGTTGCAAATGCTACATCTTAAGGAATCAATCTGATCACAAAGGGAAGTTTGATGCAAAGGCTGATGAAGGAATATTTGTTGGTTATTCTGCTGGAAAATCATATAGGGTCTACAATCTAAGAACCAACATTGTCATGGAATCTGTACATGTTGTGTTTGATGATAAAAAGATTGATGGACTAACAGATGAGGGACATCATGAAGGACTCAAATTTGACAACATTGAGATATACACTGATGATAGTGAAGATGAGAATGATAAAGAAGGCATCTCAAGAAGAATTCAGAATCTGCCTTTGGATAATGCACAGAATGTTGCATCCGTTGAAAGTCATAATTCAGCTTCCGTTGAAAGAAGCAATGCAGCATCCGTTGAAAGACAAAGTGCATCATCCGTTGAAGTTCATAATGAAGCATCCGTTGATCACAGTCTGTCAACGGATAATCAATTCACTTCATCAGTCGATAGAGCTCCCAATTCCTTTCAAAGGATCAGCAACTCAGGGGGAGTTTCAACAAATCAACATTCTATCTCACATCATGACAATACTGAGGCAACCTCATCTAGGGCTAATCTACCACCTCAAAGGAAATGGACCAAGAATCACCCTTTTGAACTGATCATTGGTGATGCTACATCAAAAGTGCAAACTAGAAGGGCTACTCAAGATGAATGTCTGTATAGTAGCTTTCTATCACAGGAGGAACCTAAGCGAGTGGAAGAAGCTCTATTGGATCCAGATTGGATTTTAGCAATGCAACAGGAGCTAAACCAATTTGAGAGGAACAAAGTATGGAAGTTGGTACCCAAGCCAAAGAATAAGAGTTCTATTGACACAAAATGGGTATTCAGAAACAAGATGGATGAAAATGGCATTGTCATAAGGAATAAAGCCAGATTGGTTGCTAAAGGCTATTCTTAACAAGAGGGAATAGATTTTGATGAAACATTTGCTCCAGTTTCCAGACTTGAAGCCATCAGAATCTTTCTAGCCTATGCAGCTAATGCCAAATTCAAAGTCTATCAGATGGATGTCAAGAGTGCATTTCTAAATGGGGAATTGGAGGAAGAAGTTTATGTAAGCCAACCTCCAGGTTTTGAAGATCCAAATTTTCCAGACCATGTGTATTATCTTTTGAAAGCACTCTATGGACTAAAGCAAGCACCTAGAGCCTGGTATGAGACTTTGTCAAAGTTCCTTCTAGATAATCACTTCACAAGAGGTACTGTTGACAAAACTCTCTTCTTTAGAAATGTTAATGGCTCTAAGATACTTGTACAAATTTATGTAGATGATATTATATTTGGATCTACAGATGATAAGCTTTGTAAAAAGTTTGCTAAATTAATGCAAAGTAAATATGAAATGAGCATGATGGGAGAGCTAACTTACTTTCTTGGTTTACAAGTTAAACAAGTTAGTGGTGGAATTTTCATTAGTCAAACTAAATATATTTATGATCTTTTAAAGAAGTTTGACTTAATGGATTGTTCACCTGCAAAAACTCCCATGGCCACTGCCACTAAGCTTGAATTAAACAAGGCTGAAAATTCTGTGGATATTACAAGTTATAGAGGCATGGTTGGCTCACTTTTATATTTAACTGCTAGTAGACCTGATATAATGTTTTCTACATGTCTCTGTGCTAGATTTCAAGCTAACCCTAAAGAATCTCACTTAGTGGCTATTAAAAGAATTTTCAGATATCTCAAGGGGACTCCAAATCTAGGAATTTGGTACCCTAGAGAGTCTGGTTTTGATCTAATTGGCTACTCAGATGCAGATTATGCAGGTTGCAAAATAGACAGGAAAAGCACAACAGGCACCTGTCAATTTCTAGGGAACAAGCTTGTATCATGGTTCAGTAAGAAGCAGAATTCAGTTTCCACTTAAACAGCTGAAGCTGAGTACATTGCTGCTGGTAGTTGCTGTGCACAGATACTATGGATGAGGAATCAACTATTTGACTATGGTCTGACTGTTGACAAAATTCCAATATTCTTTGACAACACAAGTGCCATTGCCATTACTGAAAATCCAGTGCAGCACTCAAGAACCAAGCACATTGATATCAAGTACCACTTCATTAGGGAACATGTGATGAAAGGTACAGTGGAACTTCATTTTGTTCCAAGTGAAAAGCAGATTGTAGACATATTTACCAAGCCACTTGATGAATCAACATTCACAAGATTAGTAAGTGAGTTAGGTATGCTTAATTATTCATAATCTATGTCATCTATATAATCTGTCTTGAAGCCTGAAATGAAATTTGCTGCAAGAACAAAGTTGGCTTTAATTAAGACTTATCCTATCAACGGATATTCTCTATCCGTTGAAAGCCAAAATTGTTCTATCAACGGATGTTCATTATCCGTTAAAAGATAAATACATTTCTGGTAATTTTATCCTTCAATGGATAAAATGGTGTTGTTCATCAACGGATAACTATTTCCCTTATCCGTTGAAGTGTCACGTCAGTTACTATAAGTGAGTCACAGCCGTTGATTCTTTTACTCAACCATTGATACAGATATACAGTGTTATATGTAATTGTATTTAAGGTAGTTTTCAGAATTTCTACAGTTTTATTTATTCTTGAACGGCTGTAACTTACTTAAAATTATCATTCAATCATTTTATTTACGTTTTAATTCAAGAAAGTATAAAAGCCCAATTGAACTCTTATTCTCACTTTACGCTTTCTTGCAATTCTTATTCTCTTTCTCTCTAAATTCTCAAGTTTTTCTCTGCAACCTCTACTCACAACAATGGCACCAGTAGTCAAAATTATGTCTCAAACAGGATTTGTTTATGAAAAGAATAATTTCATAGCCTTGGTTGAAAAGAATTAAGCCCATTCTGATTATCACAAGATGATGGACTTCATCAAAAACTACAAACTAAGCTATGCAATGCTGGAAGCCCCAACCATCTACTGTGAGGTGATTGAGGAGATTTGGACAACTGCAGAGTTCAACTCCACAGATATGACTATTGCCTTCTCTCTCAAAGGTAAGGACTATTGCATTAATTGTGATGATATACAATCTTGCTTTAAGTTGCCTGAGAATAATGCCATGACACCACACACTGATAAAGATGTCTCTGCTATGCTAGATTCCATAGGCTATGCTTTTGATTCTGCTAGTTTAGGTAGTATTAGAAGGAGAGGCCTTATGAAAGAATGGAGTTTTCTTGGAGATGCCTTTATTAAGGTTTTCTCTGGGAAGATTAGCAATTTTGATGCTATCACTTCATCTCTTGTTAATATGCTCTATATGCTAGTTTCTGATAGGTACTTTAATTTTAGCAATTGTGTTATGCTAGAATTAGGTTCCAGATTAGGTAACAAAGCTAATAGACCACATAACATCTACTATGCTAGATTCTTTATGTTATTGGCTAACCATGTTGCTGAAGGTTTGGTTATATTCAATGAGAATAATAAACTCAAATGTTGGGCACAAGAGAAAAGGGTCCTTGCAGACCTTTTGAGAATGAACCTCAACAGCCAGGTGCCATTGGTATACTTGCCAATCATGAATGCACCACAGGTAAGTGAGGTAAATACTTCTATAACTCCTACTATTTCCAACCCCAATGTTTCTTTGCCTTCTAGTGTGGCTATGGAACCTGTGTCTTTGTCCAAACAGGCTCCTACCAAAGCCACCAAATCTAAAGTTTCCAAAGTCAAGTCAAAGAAACCTACCTCTGTTGTTTCTCAAAAGACAACAGTTGTAACAAATACCATAAACCCTGAAGGGAGTGAACAGGGTGTGAGTGGTGAGGGGAGGGGTGAACATCAAAAAGCCCCCCAGGATAAGGTGGGAGAGGTGAGTGGTACCCAAACCAGCCAAGCCACAGTCTCTCAAAAGACTGTGGTGGTTCAAAAGGAGTCCAGCACATCCCTAGTTGCATCCTCCCAAAAGGATGTAACTATTGAAAATAGTCCCCAACCAGGGACACAGAACAAAAGAGGGAGGGACACTGAAGCCACACATTCACCATTTAAAGCCTTTTCAAGGAAGAAGAAGGCCAAAACCCTAGTTTCCACACAAGGGACACACACAGCATAGATACATCCACCAGTATCTGTGCCTTCTCAAATTCAGCTTGAAGTGATTCCAGCAAATGTGGAATCACAGCCCCATTCTCTCAATATAGAAACACACCATTCATCAAACTCTCCAACACCCTCTCTGGATGTGGATATGATATTCACATCAATTCCTGATTCTCCCTCATTAAAACTCAGGGAGGAGCCCCACTCAAAACCTGATGATCATCATCTTTTAGATGATTTGTTGGATCATCAGCCAATTCTTTCAGATGTAGTTGAAGAATCTGTGTTACCTCACTTAAAATCAATCCACACAGATTCAACAATTATGTCACTTTCTATATCTACATCTTTTCCTTCCTCAACGGATATCTCTCATCCGTTGACAAGTGGTTGTTCTTCAACGGATAAGCTTAACAGCAGTTATCCGTTGATACCATCAGTTTCTACTTCAACGGATACTCCCTATCCGTTGATGGTCTCTACACACTTAACAGAAACAATTCCAACTATAGAGGACATGGCAACTGTACAATCACTTTTAGGTTTGAGGGAAGGGAGTGATCTTTTGAGTGAGAGGCTGGGTTGCTCCCAGGCAAAAGGAGAGGTTGAGAGTCACCAAATGCATGCTATTTCTTCCAGCATGGCAACAGTGACTGAGATGAGTGCCACCTTAGAAGGTGAAGGTGAGGGTGTGAGGGTGTGTGTGAGCCAGGGGGAGCCCCTGATGCAAGAACAGAGAGAAATTAAGAGAAAGGCAGGTACAGAAGCTATAAGGGTGGATCAAGCCATTGCTAGTGAGTTAATGAAAGTGGATGATGCAGATAAGGAAAGACAATTTCAGCAACATTACAAAGCTGTCATTGATAACATTTCCTTGGATGCTGACATTTTTACTCACCCTGTTTCATCCTATCAATTATTGGCTGCACAGGGCAATGTGGAGGCAGAACAGACACTACACATTGTACACACTTCAGAATCTCTTCTCAGAGACAAAGCTGCTGTCAACAGGCTGCCTTCTCAAGCTGGTGAGCCATCTGAAGAATTTGGAGTAAATTCTAATGATGATGACTCTAATTCTTTGAATGAGAGCATGAACTTAGGGGGAGTAGCAGGCCCAAGTTCTGTTCCTGATCTTCCTGTATGGGCATGGGCAAAACCATCAACACCAGGAGAGTTTGGTGTCACTTTGGTCAGAGAAGTCATCATGACAATTCAGCAGGCCCTTCAGGAGACTCGGGATGCTGGTACCAAGGCAATTCTTCAAGCTCATCTGGAATCTCTGCATCTCTTGCAGTTGCAGCATTACCAGCAAAATCTAAGTGTGGATGAGCTCAAGCTGGACATTGCTGATCTGAAATCCTACAATGCTGAGAAATTGGATTCACTTATACCCTATGGTACTATGCAAGATTTGTTGGGGAGACTGAGGAAAGCATCTGATGCTGACAAGAGGCTGGCCAGATTGGAAGATAGGGTTCAAATCATTGAAGACTCTATGGTCACCATTCTTCAGAATCAACAAACTCAAACAAATCTACTCATGCAGCTGGCACAAGCACAAGGCTTGACCCCTACCCTTGATGATAACAAAAAGGGGGAGAATAAAAGGGAAGGGGAAGGAGAGCCATCTACAACAGTTCAGATTTCTCAAGTGCTAGTTCCTGTCATCACAACTTCTCCAACTATTCAAGTCAAAGGAAAGCTAGATGGAATTGATCTAATCTAGATAACAGCAGCTGAATTGCAAGTCAAAGAGCAAAGGAAGAAGATTGATGCAAAGATGCAACTAATATTTGGTTCTACAACTTCTCAATCACAATCTGTGAAGCATAGCACAAAAGTGGAATCAATTATTATGGAACTCAAGCCAGTAGGGAGGCATAAGGATGGAGAAACTTCTTCCAAAGATCTGCAACCTATGGTTCTCAAGCCCAACAACAGATCTAATAAGGACTCTACAAAGAATCCTCTAAAAGAGGTGGATTTTCCTCTTCCAAAAGCTGATGGGGACAAGCTTTTAGGTAGAAGTATTGCATATCTCAAAGAGACCATGGATGAGGCTGTAAGGAGAAACATGGCTATTATCTTCAGAGAGGGAAATAACATATGTGTGATGCAAGGACATCCCAAATTCTCAATAGCCAAGAGGGAAGAAACCAAAAGGTTGAAGGAAGAAGCCAAACAACTAAAGGCTGACAAAAGAGCACAAGCAAAGCTTGAAAAACAGCTAAAGTCAAGTCAGGCTGAAGAACAGAAAGAAATTGAAGTCAAAGGTGAAGATGAAGCTATGGGGGACATGGTTGATACTGAGATAGAGGAAAGAAGTAAGGAAGAATGGCAGAAAGGGAAAAGAAAGAAGGTCAATGCAAAGAGAAAGAAGGTAGATAAGACTGAAGAAACCCAATCAATATCCAAACCACTACCCTCTATTCCTGAACCAATTGTACCTGACCCCTTCATGAACATTCATGGTGAAACAATCATTCCCAAGGAGGAACCAATTGATTGGGACACCATCAAATTGCCCACCTTCCTAACCTCTTCTCCACCATCAAAGAAGCAGAAAAGAAGAATCAAATCAACACCCTCTAAAGCTTCAATCAAATTCACACAGAAGCCTAAGCCTAAACCTTAAACCTCTAAAGATGATTATGTTCACATCTGTGACATAAAAGAATTTTCAGACATTGAACTCTATCTGGATGAGCTGGAGGATGTAAGGGGAATAGCTGCCTACAGACAGCTACCAGAAAGACTAGTGTTCAAATACAAAGGAGCTGGGGAAAGAACATGGCCTCTTCACAGAATTCTGAATGAAGGCTACTCTACCTTGATTAGAGTCTACTCAGCCATACAAAAGGATTCTGGCTTTACCAGGACTGCCAAGACTGAGATTCTCAACAAGATTGCCAACATAAGGAAAACTTGGAGGGAGCCCAATGCCTTGCCTAGAACTTTACTCATTCAAGAAAGAGGAATTACAATTCACAAATCATCTCATTGGTTGATGGAGTTCAGAGACAACAAAGGAGTCAGAAGATTTTTCAGAATTGAAGATCAGTTAAAGATTGCCAGTAATGAAACTCTCAAGGATATGCAATCTAAGTTAGATATCAATGAAGAAGATGAAGCTGAATTCTACAGACAACTTCAACTTCAAATAGAGGAGAATGACAGGAGGTTAGGAAAGAAAACCAGGGATCAAAGGAAAAGAAAGTAATTTGCTCAGGCTAAAGGAGCACCCTTGGAAATAATGTAATTCTTCAATTTCATCTCAGCATATACATTTTTGTAGCACTTTTGAATTTCTGCTTTGTTACAGTTTATATATTTGTTAAGTATTTTGTTATCATCAAGCTAAACCCAAATTTATGCCTACAGTTCTAGTAGACATAAATAGGGGGAGATTGTTAGGAATATGTGTATTAGTTTGATGATAAGTTAAGCAAAACACTTAAGTAGAAATCTAGTATTTGTAGCCTCAACGGATAAGACCATCTTGGCTATCCGTTGAAGGAGTAGTTTTACTTAGCAATAAGTTTAGTATTGTAGCACATTTCACTCTCTGGTTTCAAGCTATAATTCTTAGATGTTGTTAGGAAATAATCAGTCATGTTGACTACTAATGGATGTACAAATAGGAGGGCTAATTGTAAATATTGCATGCCTTGTAATTTTGTATAAGTGAAGAAGTGTCAACGGATATTGAAGACCTTCAACGGATAAGAAACAAAGCTTCAACGGATGTCACTAATGCTCCAACGGATAATATCCCTCAACGGATAAATGCTTCAACGGATAATATCCATCAACGGATAAATGCTTCAACGGATAATATCCATCAACGGATAAGTGCTTCAACGGATAAAGACTTCAACTGATAATGCATCAACGGATAAAGCTTCAACGGATAAAGCCTCAACGGATAAGGCATCAACGGATGAAAGTTTCAACGGATGCTTAGTTCATTAGCAGTTGATGGTGACAATTCACAAGCTGACAGAGGCACATGGGTTGACAGAGACATACTGGAATGTGGAAGCCTCTAGGAGGAATCAAGAAAATGCAGCATTTCCATTCTGATGCAAACAAGGAAATATTCAAAGATTTACAGATTATCCTAGATTGCATTGGATAGAGAAATGAAAAAGAAACATGTGAAGAATCTTTTCAATTGTATTTTACAGTTTGTCTTCACTTGTAAACTTGGTGATATATAAACCAAGTAGCAGCTAGTAATTAGATATGAATTTTCCTGAGCTGTTTAGAAATATCAAAAGAGAAAATCATCTAGTTTGTACTAGGAAGCAGCTGTGATTTAATTCTTTGAATCACAGATTTTTTGAAATAACACATCTCTGGTGGAACAACAAATCCACCAGAAAAGTTTATAAGTTCTTTGTGCTCATTACATTTGTGTTTGAATATATATATGTCTGCATCAGCTTCAAGCAATTCATACACATTTGATCACTCAAACACTTAGCCTTAGAAACTGCTCAAAACTTGAAAAAGTTTTGAGATTTACATTCAACCCCCCTTCTGTAAATCTCATTGTTAGTCCACTGGGAATAACACATCTTGCATGTCAGGTTTAAAAAAATCCAGTTAATGTACCCCTCCCAACAACGAGACTCGTTCCCGTTTGATAAGATTAATTTATAAAATTATTTTTTCGACGATCCAACTGTACGGATGTTAAGATATATCAATTTTAGTAATATGAAAAAATTATTAATAAATTTGAAATTCATCTTGCATGTCAGGTCTAGAGAAATACAGTTAATGTAACCCTCCCAACAACGAGACTCGTTCCCGATTGACAAGATTAATTTTTAAAATGATTTTTTCGATGATTCAACCATACGGATGTTAAGATATATCAATTTTCGTCATATGAAAAAATTATTAAAAAATTTGAAATTCATCTTGCATTTTAGGATTAGAAAAATCCAGTTAATGTACCTCTCCCAACAACGAGACTCGTTCCCGATTGACAAGATTCATTTTTAAAATGATTTTTTCGACGATCCAACCGTACGGATGTTAAGATTTATCGATTTTAGTCATAAGAAAAAATTATTAAAAAATTTGATATTCATCTTGCATGTTAGGATTAGAAAAATCCAGTTAATGTACCCCTCCCAACAACGAGACTCGTTCCCGGTTGACAAGATTAATTTTTAAAATGATTTTTCGACGATCCAACCGTACGGATGTTAAGATATATCAATTTTCGTCATATGAAGAAAATATTAAAAAATTTGAAATTCATCTTGCATGTCAAGTTTAGAAAAATTCAGTTAATGTACCCCTCCCGACAACGAGACTCGTTCCCGATTGACAAGATTAATTTTTAAAATAATTTTTTCGACGATCCAACCATATGGATGTTAAGATATATCAATTTTAGTCATATGAAACAATATTAAAAAATGTGAAATTCATCTTGCATGTCAGGTTTAGAAAAATCCAGTTAATGTACCCCTCCCGACAACGAGACTCATTCCCGGTTGATAAGATTAATTTTTAAAATGATTTTTTCGACGATCCAACCGTACGGATGTTAAGATATATCAATTTTAGTCATATGAAAAAATTATTAAAAAAATTGAAATTCATCTTGCATGTCAGGTTTAGAAAAATCCAGTTAGTGTACCCCTCCCGACAACGAGACTCGTTCCCTATTGACAAGATTAATTTTTAAAATTATTTTTTTCGACGATTCAACTATACGGATGTTAAGATATATCAATTTTAGTCATATGAAAAAATTATTAAAAAATTTGAAATTCATCTTGCATGTCAAGTTTAGAAAAAATCCAGTTATGTACCCCTACCGACAACGAAACTCGTTCCTGATTGACAAGATTAATTTTTAATATGATCTTTCGACGATCCAACCGTACGGATGTTAAGATTTATCGATTTTAGTCATATGAAAAAATTATTAAAAAATATGATTTTCATCTTGCATGTTAGGATTAGAAAAATCTAGTTAATGTACCCCTCCCGACAACGAGACTCGTTCCCGGTTGACAAGATTAATTTTTAAAATGATTTTTCGAAGATCCAACCATACGGATGTTAAGATATATCAATTTTAGTCATATGAAAAAATATTAAAAAATTTGAAATTCATCTTGCATGTCAGGATTAGAAAAATCCAGTTAATATAAGCCTCCCGACAATGAGACTCGTTCCCGGTTGACAAGATTAATTTTTAAAATTATTTTTTTGAGGATCCAACCATACGGATGTTAAGATATATCAATTTCATTCATATGAAAAAATTATTAAAAAATTTGAAATTCATCTTGCATGTCAGGATTAGAAAAATCCAGTTAATGTAAGCCTCCCGACAACGAGACTCGTTCCCGGTTGACAAGATTAATTTTTAAAATTATTTTTTCGACGATTCAACCATACGGATGTTAAGATATATCAATTTTAGTCATATGAAAAAATTATTAAAAAATTTGAAATTCATCTTGCATGTCAGGATTAGAAAAATCCAGTTAATGTACCCCTCCCAACAACGAGACTCATTCCCGATTGACAAGATTAATTTTTAAAATGATTTTTTCGATGATTCAACCATACGGATATTAAGATATATCAATTTTTTTCATATGAAAAAATTATTAAAAAATTTGATATTCATTTTGCATGCCAGGATTAGAAAAATCCAGTTAATGTACCCCTCCTGACAACGAGACTCGTTTCCGGTTGACAAGATTAATTTTTAAAATAATTTTTTGACGATCCAGCCATACAGATGTTAAGATATATCAATTTAGTCATATAAAAAAATTATTAAAAACTTTGAAATTTATCTTGCATGTCAGGTTTAGAAAAATCCAGTTAATGTACCCCTCCCGACAACGAGACTCGTTCCCGGTTGACAAGATTAATTTTTAAAATTATTTTTTCGACGATCCAACTGTACGGATGTTAAGATATATCAATTTTAGTCATATGAAAAAATTATTAAAAAATTTGAAATTCATCTTGCATGTCAGGTTTAAAAAATCCAGTTAATGCAACCCTCCCAACAACGAGACTCGTTCCCAATTGAGAAGATTAATTTTTAAAATGATTTTTCGATGATTCAACCATACGGATGTTAAGATATATCAATTTTAGTCATGTGAAAAAATTATTAAAAAATTTGAAATTCATCTTGCATGTCAGGATTAGAAAAATCCAGTTAATGTACCCCTCCCAACAACGAGACTCGTTCCGGATTGACAAGATTAATTTTTAAAATGATTTTTTTCGACGATCCAAATGTACGGATGTTAAGATTTATAGATTTTCGTCATATGAAAAAATTATTAAAAAATTTGATATTCATTTTGCATGTCAGGATTAGAAAAATCCAGTTAATGTACCCCTCCCGAAAACGAGACTCATTTCCGGTTGATAAGATTAATTTTTAAAATATTTTTTTGACGATCCAACCGTACGAATATTAAAATATATCAATTTTAGTCATATGAAAAAATTATTTAAAAATTTGAAATTCATCTTGCATGTCTGGTTTAGAAAAATCCAGTTAATGTACCCCTCCCGACAACGAGACTCGTTCCCGGTTGACAAGATTAATTTTAAAAAAAAAAATTCGACGATCCAACAGTACGGATGTTAAGATATATCAATTTTAGTCATATGAAAAAATTATTAAAAAATTTGAAATTCATCTTGCATGTCAGGTTTAGAAAAATCCAGTTAATGTAACCCTCCCAACAACGAGACTCGTTCCCGATTGACAAGATTAATTTTTAAAATGATTTTTTCGATGATTCAACCATACGGATGTTAAGATATATCAATTTTAGTCATATGAAAAAATTATTAAAAATTTTGAAATTCATCTTGCATGTCAGGATTAGAAAAATCCAGTTAATGTACCCCTCCCAACAACGAGACTCGTTCCCGATTGACAAGATTAATTTTTAAAATGATTTTTTCGATGATCCAACCGTACGGATGTTAAGATTTATCGATTTTAGTCATATGAAAAAATTATTAAAAAATTTGTGTTGTGAATATGTTGTGTACTTGATGATTACCTAAACAAAACATCTAAGTAGATTTTACTTAGTGAAATAAAGTAGCACTCGACGGATAACTCATTATAGTCCTGACGGATGATTAACTTATTATCCATCGAGTGAGTAGCTTATGTAATAATAAGTTTGTAGCACAGTGTTGTATGCACCTTTGTATAGAATCTGGAGTAGCATATAAGTCATGTTGACTTTAACTAGATATGCAGAATAGGTTGATTAACTGTACATAAGCAATGTCTAGTAATTCTGTATAAGTGAAATGAAGTCAAGTGCCAAAATAGCTACCAACGGATGATTAACAAAGCTTCGAGGGATGACCAAAATAGCTACCAACGGATGTTTAACATAGCAGTCGACGGATGATCAATTAAGTCATCGACGGATGATCTGAAAGTCGACAGATGATCACATCAAGATTCAAACATCAGTTGAACAGTGAAAGCTGACACACAGCCGTTGAGTTAGATACAAATACACTGTGGAAGCCCATTAACTGGGTAATAGAGGACGAAAAGCAGCAAAGATCAAGACTGTTAGATTTTATATTTGTTCAGTTCTTTTGACTTTGTAATCTTGGTAATATATAAACCAAGAGAGTAGCAAATAGAAAAATAACTGAGAGAGCTAAGAAACAACAACAGAGAAATCTTTGTAATCACTATCTTTAGCATTTCCTGTGTTCTTAGCAGTTCTATTTATGTAAGCAGCTGTGGGCATTTCTGCACACAGATTCCTCTCGATATATTAAATATATCTCTGGTGGAATTGTTTAAATCCACCAGAAAGTTTTTAAAGACTCTTGTTTTTAATTACTTATGTTTTGATTCATTCAAGTTTACATTCCGCATTGTGCTAATCAAAATAAATATATCCATAATCGAGTTGAACATTTTTATTTTAAGAAAAAGGTTCAAGAATTCCATTCAACCCCCCTTCTGTAATTCTTGCTATATTGTTAAGGGACTAACAATTGGTATCAGAGCAAGCTCTTAATCAACAAAGAGTTTAAAGATCAAAACAATTCAGCAAGATGAACAAGAAAGATGTTGGAGTCAAGATTCCTTTTCTTGATAAAGACAATTACCATCATTGGAAGGTAAAGATGCATCTTCATATGCTTTCTCAAGATGAGGCCTATGTGGACTGCATAGAAAGAGGCCCTCATGTTCCAATGAGAGCTGCAACAGGAAATGAACCATCTGTTCCAAAGCCAAGGCATGAATGGTCTGATCCTGATATTGAACAAGTCAGGAAAGATAAAAAGGCCATGAACATTCTGTTCAATGGTGTTGATGCAGACATGTTTGATAACATCATCAACTGCAAGACTGCCAAGGAAGTTTGGGACACAATACAGATAATCTGTGATGGTACTGAGCAAGTAAGAGAAAATAAAATGCAGCTCCTGATTCAGCAATATGAGCATTTTCACAATGAAGAAAGTGAGTCACTCACTGACATTTTTAGTAGATTCCAAAGCTACTAAATGCTCTTAAATTGCATGGAAGAGTCTATCAGACTAAAGACTCCAATCTGAAATTTCTCAGATCTCTTCCAAAGGAATGGAAACCAATGACAGTCTCATTGAGAAACTCACAAGATTATAAGGAGTTTACTTTGGAGAGACTGTATGGCATTCTGAAGACCTATGAGCTTGAGATAGAGCAGGATGAAAGAATGGAGAGAGGAAAGAAGAAAGGATTATCCATTGCACTAGTGGCTGAACTGGAAAAGGAGAAGGAAGTGAAGATGGAAGCTGTGGAATCAACTTCAAAGGCCTGTGAAAGCAAGGGTAAAGGGCTAGCTGCAGAAAGTGAAGATTCATTGAGCCAAGATGACATGGAGGACATTGATGAGCACCTAGCATTCCTTTCAAGAAGATTTGCCAAGCTCAAGTTCAAGAAGAACTTTGGAGCTGTCAAGCCAAATAGAAACATGGTGGATAAATCAAAATTCAAGTGTTTCAAATGTGGCTTGGCAGGGCATTTTGCAAATGAGTGTAGAAAGTCAGATTCCAGTAAGAAAAGGTTTGATTCTGTGGATTATAAGCAAAAATACTTTGATCTACTCAAATAGAAGGAAAGGGCTTTTATTACAAAAGAGAATGACTGGGCAGCTGATGGTTTGGATGAAGATGAGGATGTCAGCTATGTCAATCTAGCCCTTATGGCCAAGTCTGATGAAACAGAGACAAGTTCCTCAAGTAATCAGGTAATCACTACAAACCTTGCACATTTATCTAAAGCTGAGTGTAATGATGCAATAAATGACATGTCTACAGAATTGTATCATTTGCGTGTTACACTTAAGTCCCTCACTAACGAAAATGCTAAAATCAAAGAAAACAACTTGTTTTTGAGTGAGAGGAATAATGTGCTTGAGTCTCAGTTTGTTGAGTTTGAGAAACTAAAAATTGAGTATAGAATTGCTAAGGAGGAATTAACTGAGTCCTTGAAAAAGGAAGAAATTTTAAAGAAGCAGCTCGATCGTGAACATGAGGTGATTAAAGCATGGAAAACATCCATAGATGTTCATGCTCAAATCACCAAGGTTCAAGGAATTGAGTCTTTTTGTGATGAAGCCTGGAAAAAGAATAAGGAGAAACTAGAACCTATTTTGGTAGATGGATTGCTGACAGATGTAGACTCGACGGATGATGAGATCTATCCGTCGGATACCAAAAAGTGTTATCCATCGAATGATAAAAATCCTCATACGTCGGCTGTGAGCAAACCCATTAGCAAAGCCAAATTAACCAAGCTAAATGAAAAGTATGGGTCTGTTTCCAAGAACTTTGTTTCAGGAGAGTCAAGTCAAGCCAAGAAAGGGAAGAAGGCTAATGTTGGTCACATGACTGTCAAACAGTTAAGTGACAGACTTGAGAAGATAGAGGTAAAAACAGAGACTAAAAGGAAAAACAATAGGAATGGTAAAGTAGGGATTAACAAACATAATAACTACACACCTGACAAATATGCTCCTAGAAAAATCTGTGTCAAATATGGTAGTGTAAATCATTTGTCTGTTAATTGCAAATCTGTCATTCCTACTCCCATGTCTGTTCAGCCTCAATTCTCTAACATGAATGCCATGCCTCCCATGCCTGTTAATGTTATGCCTACACAGAACATGAATGCACAGTTTGCTAATATGCCATTTGCACCTAATCCATATTATGTTGCATACAATATGCCTCAAATGCCATTTAGCATGCCTTACTGGAATAACATGTTTGCACCAAGCATGCCATTTCCTGTTAGCCATAACATGCATGATAATTCTGTTGCATCTAGTGGTTTCAAAGGCCCAACCCAAATGACTAAGGAAGAATCTGAAATTCCTAAGTCAAATGAGTTAAGACCTAAGAAACAGAAGAAGAAAGCTAACAAGGCAGGACCCAAAGGAAACTTGGGTACCAAAATCAACTTGATTTGATTTTGATGTGTGCAGGGAAATAGAAGGAATCTTTGGTACTTGGATAGTGGATGTTCAAGACACATGACTGGTGATTCTACCCTGCTCACAGAGTTTGAAGAGAGAGCTGGCCCAAGTATCACTTTTGGAGATGACAGCAAAGGTTATACTATGGGATATGGCTTGATTTCAAAGGACAATGTCATCATTGAAGAGGTTGCCTTAGTGGATGGTCTCAAACACAATCTGTTGAGTATCAGCCAGCTTTGTGATAAAGGCAACTCAGTAACCTTCAACAAAGAAACCTGTGTTTTGATTAATAATCTAAACAACAAAGTGGTTCTCACTGGTGTGAGAAGAGGAAATGTGTATCTTGTTGACTTCAACTCAACGAAAGCAGAATCTGTAACTTGTCTTCTTAGTAAAGCAACTCAAGATGAAAGTTGGCTATGGCACAAGAAACTATCTCATTTGAACTTCAAGACCATGAATGAGCTG
>NW_027417628.1:0-61350 GCF_009905375.1 Apium graveolens | reverse complement strand
TACCCTATGGTACTATGCAAGATTTGTTGGGAGACTGAGGAAGCATCTGATGCTGACAAGAGGCTGGCCAGATTGGAAGATAGGGTTCAAATCATGTGAAGACTCTATGGTCACCATTCTTCAGAATCAACAAACTCAAACAAATCTACTCATGCAGCTGGCACAAGCACAAGGCTTGACCCCTACCCTTGATGATAACAAAAGGGGGAGAATAAAAGGGAAGGGGAAGGAGAGCCATCTACAACAGTTCAGATTTCTCAAGTGCTAGTTCCTGTCATCACAACTTCTCCAACTATTCAAGTCAAAGGAAGCTAGATGGAATTGATCTAATCTAGATAACAGCAGCTGAATTGCAAGTCAAAGAGCAAAGGAAGAAGATTGATGCAAAGATGCAACTAATATTGGTTCTACAACTTCTCAATCACAATCTGTGAAGCATAGCACAAAAGTGGAATCAATTATTATGGAACTCAAGCCAGTAGGGAGGCATAGGATGGAGAAACTTCTTCCAAAGATCTGCAACCTATGGTTCTCAAGCCCAACAACAGATCTAATAAGGACTCTACAAAGAATCCTCTAAAAGAGGTGGATTTTCCTCTTCCAAAAGCTGATGGGGACAAGCTTTTAGGTAGAAGTATTGCATATCTCAAAGAGACCATGGATGAGGCTGTAAGGAGAAACATGGCTATTATCTTCAGAGAGGGAAATAACATATGTGTGATGCAAGGACATCCCAAATTCTCAATAGCCAAGAGGGAAGAAACCAAAAGGTTGAAGGAAGAAGCCAAACAACTAAAGGCTGACAAAAGAGCACAAGCAAAGCTTGAAAAACAGCTAAAGTCAAGTCAGGCTGAAGAACAGAAAGAAATTGAAGTCAAAGGTGAAGATGAAGCTATGGGGGACATGGTTGATACTGAGATAGAGGAAAGAAGTAAGGAAGAATGGCAGAAAGGGAAAGAAAGAAGGTCAATGCAAAGAGAAAGAAGGTAGATAAGACTGAAGAAACCCAATCAATATCCAAACCACTACCCTCTATTCCTGAACCAATTGTACCTGACCCCTTCATGAACATTCATGGTGAAACAATCATTCCCAAGGAGGAACCAATTGATTGGGACACCATCAAATTGCCCACCTTCCTAACCTCTTCTCCACCATCAAAGAAGCAGAAAAGAAGAATCAAATCAACACCCTCTAAAGCTTCAATCAAATTCACACAGAAGCCTAAGCCTAAACCTTAAACCTCTAAAGATGATTATGTTCACATCTGTGACATAAAAGAATTTTCAGACATTGAACTCTATCTGGATGAGCTGGAGGATGTAAGGGGAATAGCTGCCTACAGACAGCTACCAGAAAGACTAGTGTTCAAATACAAAGGAGCTGGGGAAAGAACATGGCCTCTTCACAGAATTCTGAATGAAGGCTACTCTACCTTGATTAGAGTCTACTCAGCCATACAAAAGGATTCTGGCTTTACCAGGACTGCCAAGACTGAGATTCTCAACAAGATTGCCAACATAAGGAAAACTTGGAGGGAGCCCAATGCCTTGCCTAGAACTTTACTCATTCAAGAAAGAGGAATTACAATTCACAAATCATCTCATTGGTTGATGGAGTTCAGAGACAACAAAGGAGTCAGAAGATTTTTCAGAATTGAAGATCAGTTAAAGATTGCCAGTAATGAAACTCTCAAGGATATGCAATCTAAGTTAGATATCAATGAAGAAGATGAAGCTGAATTCTACAGACAACTTCAACTTCAAATAGAGGAGAATGACAGGAGGTTAGGAAAGAAAACCAGGGATCAAAGGAAAGAAAGTAATTTGCTCAGGCTAAAGGAGCACCCTTGGAAATAATGTAATTCTTCAATTTCATCTCAGCATATACATTTTTGTAGCACTTTTGAATTTCTGCTTTGTTACAGTTTATATATTTGTTAAGTATTTTGTTATCATCAAGCTAAACCCAAATTTATGCCTACAGTTCTAGTAGACATAAATAGGGGGAGATTGTTAGGAATATGTGTATTAGTTTGATGATAAGTTAAGCAAAACACTTAAGTAGAAATCTAGTATTTGTAGCCTCAACGGATAAGACCATCTTGGCTATCCGTTGAAGGAGTAGTTTTACTTAGCAATAAGTTTAGTATTGTAGCACATTTCACTCTCTGGTTTCAAGCTATAATTCTTAGATGTTGTTAGGAAATAATCAGTCATGTTGACTACTAATGGATGTACAAATAGGAGGGCTAATTGTAAATATTGCATGCCTTGTAATTTTGTATAAGTGAAGAAGTGTCAACGGATATTGAAGACCTTCAACGGATAAGAAACAAAGCTTCAACGGATGTCACTAATGCTCCAACGGATAATATCCCTCAACGGATAAATGCTTCAACGGATAATATCCATCAACGGATAAATGCTTCAACGGATAATATCCATCAACGGATAAGTGCTTCAACGGATAAAGACTTCAACTGATAATGCATCAACGGATAAAGCTTCAACGGATAAAGCCTCAACGGATAAGGCATCAACGGATGAAAGTTTCAACGGATGCTTAGTTCATTAGCAGTTGATGGTGACAATTCACAAGCTGACAGAGGCACATGGGTTGACAGAGACATACTGGAATGTGGAAGCCTCTAGGAGGAATCAAGAAAATGCAGCATTTCCATTCTGATGCAAACAAGGAAATATTCAAAGATTTACAGATTATCCTAGATTGCATTGGATAGAGAAATGAAAAAGAAACATGTGAAGAATCTTTTCAATTGTATTTTACAGTTTGTCTTCACTTGTAAACTTGGTGATATATAAACCAAGTAGCAGCTAGTAATTAGATATGAATTTTCCTGAGCTGTTTAGAAATATCAAAAGAGAAAATCATCTAGTTTGTACTAGGAAGCAGCTGTGATTTAATTCTTTGAATCACAGATTTTTTGAAATAACACATCTCTGGTGGAACAACAAATCCACCAGAAAAGTTTATAAGTTCTTTGTGCTCATTACATTTGTGTTTGAATATATATATGTCTGCATCAGCTTCAAGCAATTCATACACATTTGATCACTCAAACACTTAGCCTTAGAAACTGCTCAAAACTTGAAAAAGTTTTGAGATTTACATTCAACCCCCCTTCTGTAAATCTCATTGTTAGTCCACTGGGAATAACACATCTTGCATGTCAGGTTTAAAAAAATCCAGTTAATGTACCCCTCCCAACAACGAGACTCGTTCCCGTTTGATAAGATTAATTTATAAAATTATTTTTTCGACGATCCAACTGTACGGATGTTAAGATATATCAATTTTAGTAATATGAAAAAATTATTAATAAATTTGAAATTCATCTTGCATGTCAGGTCTAGAGAAATACAGTTAATGTAACCCTCCCAACAACGAGACTCGTTCCCGATTGACAAGATTAATTTTTAAAATGATTTTTTCGATGATTCAACCATACGGATGTTAAGATATATCAATTTTCGTCATATGAAAAAATTATTAAAAAATTTGAAATTCATCTTGCATTTTAGGATTAGAAAAATCCAGTTAATGTACCTCTCCCAACAACGAGACTCGTTCCCGATTGACAAGATTCATTTTTAAAATGATTTTTTCGACGATCCAACCGTACGGATGTTAAGATTTATCGATTTTAGTCATAAGAAAAAATTATTAAAAAATTTGATATTCATCTTGCATGTTAGGATTAGAAAAATCCAGTTAATGTACCCCTCCCAACAACGAGACTCGTTCCCGGTTGACAAGATTAATTTTTAAAATGATTTTTCGACGATCCAACCGTACGGATGTTAAGATATATCAATTTTCGTCATATGAAGAAAATATTAAAAAATTTGAAATTCATCTTGCATGTCAAGTTTAGAAAAATTCAGTTAATGTACCCCTCCCGACAACGAGACTCGTTCCCGATTGACAAGATTAATTTTTAAAATAATTTTTTCGACGATCCAACCATATGGATGTTAAGATATATCAATTTTAGTCATATGAAACAATATTAAAAAATGTGAAATTCATCTTGCATGTCAGGTTTAGAAAAATCCAGTTAATGTACCCCTCCCGACAACGAGACTCATTCCCGGTTGATAAGATTAATTTTTAAAATGATTTTTTCGACGATCCAACCGTACGGATGTTAAGATATATCAATTTTAGTCATATGAAAAAATTATTAAAAAAATTGAAATTCATCTTGCATGTCAGGTTTAGAAAAATCCAGTTAGTGTACCCCTCCCGACAACGAGACTCGTTCCCTATTGACAAGATTAATTTTTAAAATTATTTTTTCGACGATTCAACTATACGGATGTTAAGATATATCAATTTTAGTCATATGAAAAAATTATTAAAAAATTTGAAATTCATCTTGCATGTCAAGTTTAGAAAAAATCCAGTTATGTACCCCTACCGACAACGAAACTCGTTCCTGATTGACAAGATTAATTTTTAATATGATCTTTCGACGATCCAACCGTACGGATGTTAAGATTTATCGATTTTAGTCATATGAAAAAATTATTAAAAAATATGATTTTCATCTTGCATGTTAGGATTAGAAAAATCTAGTTAATGTACCCCTCCCGACAACGAGACTCGTTCCCGGTTGACAAGATTAATTTTTAAAATGATTTTTCGAAGATCCAACCGTACGGATGTTAAGATATATCAATTTTAGTCATATGAAAAAATATTAAAAAATTTGAAATTCATCTTGCATGTCAGGATTAGAAAAATCCAGTTAATATAAGCCTCCCGACAATGAGACTCGTTCCCGGTTGACAAGATTAATTTTTAAAATTATTTTTTTGAGGATCCAACCATACGGATGTTAAGATATATCAATTTCATTCATATGAAAAAATTATTAAAAAATTTGAAATTCATCTTGCATGTCAGGATTAGAAAAATCCAGTTAATGTAAGCCTCCCGACAACGAGACTCGTTCCCGGTTGACAAGATTAATTTTTAAAATTATTTTTTCGACGATTCAACCATACGGATGTTAAGATATATCAATTTTAGTCATATGAAAAAATTATTAAAAAATTTGAAATTCATCTTGCATGTCAGGATTAGAAAAATCCAGTTAATGTACCCCTCCCAACAACGAGACTCATTCCCGATTGACAAGATTAATTTTTAAAATGATTTTTTCGATGATTCAACCATACGGATATTAAGATATATCAATTTTTTTCATATGAAAAAATTATTAAAAAATTTGATATTCATTTTGCATGCCAGGATTAGAAAAATCCAGTTAATGTACCCCTCCTGACAACGAGACTCGTTTCCGGTTGACAAGATTAATTTTTAAAATAATTTTTTGACGATCCAGCCATACAGATGTTAAGATATATCAATTTTAGTCATATAAAAAAATTATTAAAAACTTTGAAATTTATCTTGCATGTCAGGTTTAGAAAAATCCAGTTAATGTACCCCTCCCGACAACGAGACTCGTTCCCGGTTGACAAGATTAATTTTTAAAATTATTTTTTCGACGATCCAACTGTACGGATGTTAAGATATATCAATTTTAGTCATATGAAAAAATTATTAAAAAATTTGAAATTCATCTTGCATGTCAGGTTTAAAAAATCCAGTTAATGCAACCCTCCCAACAACGAGACTCGTTCCCAATTGAGAAGATTAATTTTTAAAATGATTTTTTCGATGATTCAACCATACGGATGTTAAGATATATCAATTTTAGTCATGTGAAAAAATTATTAAAAAATTTGAAATTCATCTTGCATGTCAGGATTAGAAAAATCCAGTTAATGTACCCCTCCCAACAACGAGACTCGTTCCGGATTGACAAGATTAATTTTTAAAATGATTTTTTCGACGATCCAAATGTACGGATGTTAAGATTTATAGATTTTCGTCATATGAAAAAATTATTAAAAAATTTGATATTCATTTTGCATGTCAGGATTAGAAAAATCCAGTTAATGTACCCCTCCCGAAAACGAGACTCATTTCCGGTTGATAAGATTAATTTTTAAAATATTTTTTTGACGATCCAACCGTACGAATATTAAAATATATCAATTTTAGTCATATGAAAAAATTATTTAAAAATTTGAAATTCATCTTGCATGTCTGGTTTAGAAAAATCCAGTTAATGTACCCCTCCCGACAACGAGACTCGTTCCCGGTTGACAAGATTAATTTTAAAAAAAAAAATTCGACGATCCAACAGTACGGATGTTAAGATATATCAATTTTAGTCATATGAAAAAATTATTAAAAAATTTGAAATTCATCTTGCATGTCAGGTTTAGAAAAATCCAGTTAATGTAACCCTCCCAACAACGAGACTCGTTCCCGATTGACAAGATTAATTTTTAAAATATTTTTTTCGATGATTCAACCATACGGATGTTAAGATATATCAATTTTAGTCATATGAAAAAATTATTAAAAATTTTGAAATTCATCTTGCATGTCAGGATTAGAAAAATCCAGTTAATGTACCCCTCCCAACAACGAGACTCGTTCCCGATTGACAAGATTAATTTTTAAAATGATTTTTTCGATGATCCAACCGTACGGATGTTAAGATTTATCGATATTAGTCATATGAAAAAATTATTAAAAAATTTGTGTTGTGAATATGTTGTGTACTTGATGATTACCTAAACAAAACATCTAAGTAGATTTTACTTAGTGAAATAAAGTAGCACTCGACGGATAACTCATTATAGTCCTGACGGATGATTAACTTATTATCCATCGAGTGAGTAGCTTATGTAATAATAAGTTTGTAGCACAGTGTTGTATGCACCTTTGTATAGAATCTGGAGTAGCATATAAGTCATGTTGACTTTAACTAGATATGCAGAATAGGTTGATTAACTGTACATAAGCAATGTCTAGTAATTCTGTATAAGTGAAATGAAGTCAAGTGCCAAAATAGCTACCAACGGATGATTAACAAAGCTTCGAGGGATGACCAAAATAGCTACCAACGGATGTTTAACATAGCAGTCGACGGATGATCAATTAAGTCATCGACGGATGATCTGAAAGTCGACAGATGATCACATCAAGATTCAAACATCAGTTGAACAGTGAAAGCTGACACACAGCCGTTGAGTTAGATACAAATACACTGTGGAAGCCCATTAACTGGGTAATAGAGGACGAAAAGCAGCAAAGATCAAGACTGTTAGATTTTATATTTGTTCAGTTCTTTTGACTTTGTAATCTTGGTAATATATAAACCAAGAGAGTAGCAAATAGAAAAATAACTGAGAGAGCTAAGAAACAACAACAGAGAAATCTTTGTAATCACTATCTTTAGCATTTCCTGTGTTCTTAGCAGTTCTATTTATGTAAGCAGCTGTGGGCATTTCTGCACACAGATTCCTCTCGATATATTAAATATATCTCTGGTGGAATTGTTTAAATCCACCAGAAAGTTTTTAAAGACTCTTGTTTTTAATTACTTATGTTTTGATTCATTCAAGTTTACATTCCGCATTGTGCTAATCAAAATAAATATATCCATAATCGAGTTGAACATTTTTATTTTAAGAAAAAGGTTCAAGAATTCCATTCAACCCCCCTTCTGTAATTCTTGCTATATTGTTAAGGGACTAACAATTGGTATCAGAGCAAGCTCTTAATCAACAAAGAGTTTAAAGATCAAAACAATTCAGCAAGATGAACAAGAAAGATGTTGGAGTCAAGATTCCTTTTCTTGATAAAGACAATTACCATCATTGGAAGGTAAAGATGCATCTTCATATGCTTTCTCAAGATGAGGCCTATGTGGACTGCATAGAAAGAGGCCCTCATGTTCCAATGAGAGCTGCAACAGGAAATGAACCATCTGTTCCAAAGCCAAGGCATGAATGGTCTGATCCTGATATTGAACAAGTCAGGAAAGATAAAAAGGCCATGAACATTCTGTTCAATGGTGTTGATGCAGACATGTTTGATAACATCATCAACTGCAAGACTGCCAAGGAAGTTTGGGACACAATACAGATAATCTGTGATGGTACTGAGCAAGTAAGAGAAAATAAAATGCAGCTCCTGATTCAGCAATATGAGCATTTTCACAATGAAGAAAGTGAGTCACTCACTGACATTTTTAGTAGATTCCAAAAGCTACTAAATGCTCTTAAATTGCATGGAAGAGTCTATCAGACTAAAGACTCCAATCTGAAATTTCTCAGATCTCTTCCAAAGGAATGGAAACCAATGACAGTCTCATTGAGAAACTCACAAGATTATAAGGAGTTTACTTTGGAGAGACTGTATGGCATTCTGAAGACCTATGAGCTTGAGATAGAGCAGGATGAAAGAATGGAGAGAGGAAAGAAGAAAGGATTATCCATTGCACTAGTGGCTGAACTGGAAAAGGAGAAGGAAGTGAAGATGGAAGCTGTGGAATCAACTTCAAAGGCCTGTGAAAGCAAGGGTAAAGGGCTAGCTGCAGAAAGTGAAGATTCATTGAGCCAAGATGACATGGAGGACATTGATGAGCACCTAGCATTCCTTTCAAGAAGATTTGCCAAGCTCAAGTTCAAGAAGAACTTTGGAGCTGTCAAGCCAAATAGAAACATGGTGGATAAATCAAAATTCAAGTGTTTCAAATGTGGCTTGGCAGGGCATTTTGCAAATGAGTGTAGAAAGTCAGATTCCAGTAAGAAAAGGTTTGATTCTGTGGATTATAAGCAAAAATACTTTGATCTACTCAAATAGAAGGAAAGGGCTTTTATTACAAAAGAGAATGACTGGGCAGCTGATGGTTTGGATGAAGATGAGGATGTCAGCTATGTCAATCTAGCCCTTATGGCCAAGTCTGATGAAACAGAGACAAGTTCCTCAAGTAATCAGGTAATCACTACAAACCTTGCACATTTATCTAAAGCTGAGTGTAATGATGCAATAAATGACATGTCTACAGAATTGTATCATTTGCGTGTTACACTTAAGTCCCTCACTAACGAAAATGCTAAAATCAAAGAAAACAACTTGTTTTTGAGTGAGAGGAATAATGTGCTTGAGTCTCAGTTTGTTGAGTTTGAGAAACTAAAAATTGAGTATAGAATTGCTAAGGAGGAATTAACTGAGTCCTTGAAAAAGGAAGAAATTTTAAAGAAGCAGCTCGATCGTGAACATGAGGTGATTAAAGCATGGAAAACATCCATAGATGTTCATGCTCAAATCACCAAGGTTCAAGGAATTGAGTCTTTTTGTGATGAAGCCTGGAAAAAGAATAAGGAGAAACTAGAACCTATTTTGGTAGATGGATTGCTGACAGATGTAGACTCGACGGATGATGAGATCTATCCGTCGGATACCAAAAAGTGTTATCCATCGAATGATAAAAATCCTCATACGTCGGCTGTGAGCAAACCCATTAGCAAAGCCAAATTAACCAAGCTAAATGAAAAGTATGGGTCTGTTTCCAAGAACTTTGTTTCAGGAGAGTCAAGTCAAGCCAAGAAAGGGAAGAAGGCTAATGTTGGTCACATGACTGTCAAACAGTTAAGTGACAGACTTGAGAAGATAGAGGTAAAAACAGAGACTAAAAGGAAAAACAATAGGAATGGTAAAGTAGGGATTAACAAACATAATAACTACACACCTGACAAATATGCTCCTAGAAAAATCTGTGTCAAATATGGTAGTGTAAATCATTTGTCTGTTAATTGCAAATCTGTCATTCCTACTCCCATGTCTGTTCAGCCTCAATTCTCTAACATGAATGCCATGCCTCCCATGCCTGTTAATGTTATGCCTACACAGAACATGAATGCACAGTTTGCTAATATGCCATTTGCACCTAATCCATATTATGTTGCATACAATATGCCTCAAATGCCATTTAGCATGCCTTACTGGAATAACATGTTTGCACCAAGCATGCCATTTCCTGTTAGCCATAACATGCATGATAATTCTGTTGCATCTAGTGGTTTCAAAGGCCCAACCCAAATGACTAAGGAAGAATCTGAAATTCCTAAGTCAAATGAGTTAAGACCTAAGAAACAGAAGAAGAAAGCTAACAAGGCAGGACCCAAAGGAAACTTGGGTACCAAAATCAACTTGATTTGATTTTGATGTGTGCAGGGAAATAGAAGGAATCTTTGGTACTTGGATAGTGGATGTTCAAGACACATGACTGGTGATTCTACCCTGCTCACAGAGTTTGAAGAGAGAGCTGGCCCAAGTATCACTTTTGGAGATGACAGCAAAGGTTATACTATGGGATATGGCTTGATTTCAAAGGACAATGTCATCATTGAAGAGGTTGCCTTAGTGGATGGTCTCAAACACAATCTGTTGAGTATCAGCCAGCTTTGTGATAAAGGCAACTCAGTAACCTTCAACAAAGAAACCTGTGTTTTGATTAATAATCTAAACAACAAAGTGGTTCTCACTGGTGTGAGAAGAGGAAATGTGTATCTTGTTGACTTCAACTCAACGAAAGCAGAATCTGTAACTTGTCTTCTTAGTAAAGCAACTCAAGATGAAAGTTGGCTATGGCACAAGAAACTATCTCATTTGAACTTCAAGACCATGAATGAGCTGGTAACGAAAGAGCTAGTTAGAGGCATTCCTATGGTGGAGTTTACAAAGGATGGACTGTATGATGCCTGCCAAAAAGGGAAGCAGATTAAAGCATCATTCAGGAAGAAACTTGATTCAGCAATTGAAGAGCCTCTACAACTGCTTCACATGGATTTTTTTGGACCAGTCAATATATTGTCAATCTCAAAGAAAAGATTTTGCCTAGTAATTGTAGATGATTTCTCAAAGTTCTCTTGGACCTATTTCCTAAAGTCCAAAGATGAGGCTAGTGAAATCATCATCAATCACATAAGACAAGTTAACAATCATCCTGATTTCAAAGTTAGAAGAATCAGGAGTGATAATGGAACTAAGTTCAAGAACTATGTCATGAGAACATTTTATGAGGAAAATGGAATCTTGCATGAGTTTTCAGCAGCAAGGACTCCACAACAGAATGGAGTAGTGGAAAGAAAGAATAGATCTCTTATTGAAGCTGCAAGGACAATGCTTGAAGAATCAAAACTACCAACATACTTCTGGGCTGAAGCTGTAAACACTGCATGCTACACTCAGAGATGCATGACACCTTATCAATTGTTCAAGAACAAGAAGCCAACTTTGAACTTTCTTCATGTCTTTGGCTGTAAATGCTATATTCTGAGAAATCAAACTGATCAAAATGGGAAGTTTGATGCTAAAACAGATGAAGGAATTTTTGTTGGATATGCTGTTGGTAAAGCATATAGAGTCTACAATCTAAGAACCAACATTGTTGTTGAATCTATACATGTTGTGTTTGATGATAAAAAGATTGAAGGACTAAAAGATGGAGATTACCATGAGAGCCTCAAATTCGATAATGTTGAGATGGTCAGTGATGAAAGTGATGATGAGAGTGATCAAGAAACAGTGTCTAAGGATAATGCAGACAAATCTACCACAAATGAAGCACAAAACTCAACATCCGTCGAGTTATATAACGCTTCATCCGTCGGAAGGCAATCTGTATTATCCGTCCGAAGACAACCTGCCTCATCCGTCGGTACTCAAAATTCACCATCCGTCGGGTTATCAAAAGGAGCAGGAAGTCAAGGCAGATCACCCATAGAAAGCACCCCAATCTCAAATCAAAGATCCACAAACTCAGGGGGAGTTTCTAGCAATCAAAACTCAATCACACATCAAGACAACATTGAGGTCTCTTCATCTAGGGCCAATCTACCTCAACCAAGAAAATGGACAAAAGATCACCCCTTTGAACTGATTATTGGTGATGTTTCTTCCAGAGTTCAAACCAGGAGAGCAACTCAAGAAGAATGTCTACACAACAGCTTCCTGTCTAAGGAAGAACCAAAGAAGGTAGAAGAAGCCTTGTTAGATCCTGATTGGATTTTAGCTATGCAGGAGGAGCTAAACCAATTTGAAAGGAATAAAGTATGGAAGCTGGTACCCAAGCCTACAGGAAAAAAATCCAATAGACACCAAATGGGTATTCAGAAACAAGATGGATGAAAATGGCATAGTAGTAAGTGTTAGGTTTCGAAGGCATAAAACGCAGCGGATAAACGTAAATAAAACAAAAATTTTGAAACCCAAAAACAGGATCCATGTATAATTATGGGCAGATTATGGAGATAACGAATCATACATTTCAAGAGCTTAACTTTCACGAACTCAACGGAGATCCTAGCTATCACGCTTTGTGTCTACCTCTCGGAGAAACACCTCTATGTATCCACACGAGCACCTTCAAGAACGTCTCACGAACTTGGCTACGGAATGGATGTACTAGCCTCCTTCTTGATGATCTGAATTGCCTCTGCCTCTCTTTGCTGCTAGGGTTTTCGCAAAAATGTACAAGCCTCTTTAACCTATCATTATGTATTTATAATGGCTGATTAAAAAAGGCCCATAACAGCAAAGCCCAACCCTAGTAGGTATTGGATTAAATAATAAAAACGAATTTCTATTATTTAATTAATAACTAAGTCATACTTAATTATTATGGGCAAAAAACATTCCTTTTAATTTGAATTTATATTATCTCAATTAAGTCTTACTTAATTATAATAAAATTTAAATAATCATCAATTAATTTAAATCCATAATTTAAATTTACTATTCCATTAAGTGCTCTATTTGTGCGACCCTGTAGGCTATTATTTAATTGGCAATAATTTTATTCTCTAATAAAATTATAAACAATGAGCGGTATCTAGTAATACATCATTGTTACCCAATTAAACAATAATTAAATCATGATTAGATAAAACCTTTCGTGATTAATGTTTTTCGTGTAATATAATCCCTCTAACCATACATATTATAGATTAAACTCGAGGCATGTATTTAGTCATCCTCTTCAACATTTAATCCAGATTTACTTGATCCATGAGTAGATTATCGAGACAAATCATTATTTGAACATGGCCATGCTTTTATAATCTCACTCAATTAAGAGGCCAATAATATCTCTCCTAATTATAGGAGGGTTAAATCCTTTATCTATCATTCATATTTCTCATACGACTCATGATATACCCGATGTCCACTTTTATCATCACCCGATCAAAAGTAACTTTTAATGTAGTCAAAGTATATTAATCCTCGTATAGAAATATAATGATTTCAAGTCAAAGGATCGTTACACCATTATCACTGTGAGTCTTTCTTATGACTTTATTAAACATGAAGAATCTCCCTGTGGGTCTGTCCAGTACCATGTACTCTCACATGTACCTATGTATTGACTTTAGTATCCCCATACTTATAACCAATGAGATGTGGCTATCTTGTCAAATAACATACTAGGCTATCTATGTATTATTATTGTCCTATATAATAATACTCGACTAGGGACCTTTAAAAATATGATATATTATATAATCTCAAGTTCAAGTCATGTACTTAAACTATACAATTTGTATCATGATTCTAAGGACATTTATTATGCTAACAAAATATCACAATAATTAAGGTCATAATAAATACATTTATTGAATGATCAACTGACATAAAGATTATAAAAGAATAATGTATTGCCTCTAGGGCACCTACACTAACAATCTCACACTTGCACTAGAGCCAATCACCCATATATCTAATACCCATGGAACTAGTGTGACCATCGTGCTTCTGCTGCGCAAGCCTTTGGTCAGTGGGTCTGCAATGTTATCATTTGTGTGCACTTTACATATGTGTATATCACCCCTTTCATTAATCTCTCGAATAAGGTGAAATCTCCTGAGTATATGTTTAGTCCGGGAGTGTGATCTAGGTTCTTTAGCCTATGCAATGGCTCCATTATTATCGCAGTATAGATCAATGGGATCTGTGATCGATGGAACCACTCCCAAATCAGAAATGAACTTTCGAATCCAAACGGCCTCCTTAGCTGCTTCACAAGCTGCAATGTACTCAGCCTCCATTGTAGAATAAGCTACTGTTTCTTGCTTTGAACTCTTCCAGCTTACAGCACCTCCGTTTAGACAAAACACAAAACCAGACTGTGATACAGTATCATCTCTGTCTGTTTGGAAACTTGCATCGGTGTAACCTTTTACAACGAGTTTCTCTTCTCCTCCATACACCAAGAATGAATCTTTAGTTCTTTTCAGGTACTTAAGAATATTCTTAACTGCCGTCCAGTGACCTTCACCCGGATTAGACTGGTATCTGCTCGTCATGCTCAAAGCATACGAGACATCTGAGCGAGTACATACCATTGCATACATGATAGATCCAATTGCTGAAGCATATGGAACTTTATTCATGTGGTCCTTCTCATCCAATGATTTCGGACACTGGTCCTTGGAGATCGTTATCTCTTGAGATACGGGGACATATCCCTTTTTTGCATTTTGCATTCCAAAATGATGCAAAACTTTATCAATGTATGTGCTCTGACTTAGACCGATCATCCTTCTAGATCTTTCTCTATAGATCCTCATTCCTAGAATGTAGGATGCCTCTCCTAAGTCTTTAATGGAGAAATTGCTCCCTAACCAAGTCTTAACAGCCTTTAGAGAAGGTATGTCATTCCCCATTAGTAGTATATCATCAACATATAGTACAATGAATGCCACATAGCTCCCACTAACCTTCTTGTAAACACACGGTTCATCTTCATTTTGAACAAAGCCATACTCTGTGACTATTTCATCAAAATGGATATTCCATCTCCTAGAGGATTGCTTCAATCCATAAATGGATCGACGTAATTTACATACCTTGCCAGCATTCCTTGGATCGACAAAACCCTCAGGTTGTGTCATGTACACATCCTCTTCAAGGCTTCCATTAAGGAAGGCTGTTTTGACATCCATTTGCCAGATTTCATAATCATGGAATGCTGCAATGGCAAGTAAAATCCTTATAGACTTGACCATAGCCACTGGTGAGAAAGTTTCATCATAGTCAATACCATGAATTTGTTTGAAACCTTTTGCAACCAGCCTAGCTTTATAGGTCTGAACATTTCCATCCATGCCCTTTTTCTTCTTAAAAACCCATTTGCACCCTATGGGTTTTACCCCTTCAGGTGGATCAACCAAAGTCCATACTTGGTTTTCGTACATGGAATCTATCTCGGATTTCATGGCTTCAAGCCATCTCTTAGAGTCTGGACTGTTCATAGCATCTTGGTATGTGAGAGGCTCATCTTCATCTATGAGCATCAAATCACCACACTGAGTCATGAGAAATCCATATCTCTCTGGCTCATGGCGAAATCTACCAGATCTACGAACAACCTGTATTTTTTGAGCATTATCATTATTCTGCTCTTGTTCCACTTCAGGTTCAATGCTATTTTGCGGTTCTCGATCTTCATCGAGATCTATAGTTCTCTCACTGTTTCTTTTGGAAACAAAATCTCTTTCCATGAAGACAGCATCTCGAGCAATAAACACTTTCTGCTCAGAAGGACTATAAAAATAATACGCCTTTGTTTCATTAGGGTATCCTACAAAAATGCGCTCTTCGGATTTAGGTCCAAGCTTGTCAGATTCTTGACGTTTCACAAACGCCTTACATCCCCAAACTTTCATAAAGTTCATGCCTGACCGTTTCTCCTTCCATATCTCATATGGAGTCTTTTGAACCTTCTTAGTAGGAACACGGTTAAGTGTGAAAGCCGCTGTTTCTAGAGCGTAACCCCAGAAACTAATTGGGAGATCTGCATGACTCATCATCTATCGCACCATGTCCAACAAGGTGCGATTTCTCCTCTCTGAAACTCCATTCCATTGAGGTGTTCCTGGCGGAGTGAGTTGTGATACAATACCACACTCTTTCAAATACTCTCTAAATTTGGTGCTTAAGTATTCACCCCCACGATCGGATCGTAAGATCTTAATACTTGCATCTCCGCCAATTTGCTTCTCTACTTCAACCTTGTATTCTTTAAATTTTTCATAAGTATCGGATTTTTTCTTCATAAGATATACATATCCATATCTACTGAAATCATCAATGAATGTTATGAAGTAGTGTAAGTCATATGTCATAGGCCTATTTGTATATTCGAGGATTCAACTCAACTCAAATAAGAATGTAATAAGTAAATAGTGGATCTACCGTCCAAGAGATCTCACAGAGTAACATCTGTCAAAGGATTCAGAAACAAGGTTCATCTACAGACTTGAGGAATTTATTCACTGGAAGAAGTTCAAGAAATTGATCATGCCTCAGTGATATAAATCAAGATTGTGGATTTAATCAAGTGACAGAGATCTCGTCAGAGTATCATTAATTACAAGGATTTAATCTGAAGAAAATCAAAGTATCAAAGTCATGACATGAAGAAACGTCACGGAAGTTAGTCACTCATGAACCAGACAGTACATCGAGTGTCAACATTGAAGTGGTGGAATTGATTCATATATTTCAGTGATTTTCAGAAGTTCTTCAGAAGAATGGCTGCTGCTCAAGATTAGTAGTAATTCTCTATTAATTAATTAAGTCATATAATTTAATTAAGAAAATAAATTATATCTGCAAAGATTAATTTATTGATTAATTGAATTAATTGATTAATTAATTCTGAATTAATATTAAGGGTTTTCAGAATTTTAATTGGATTAAAATCTGCATTAAATCAGCAAGACAATTGAAAATGAACTAGCATGACAATCAGGATTGTCATACCGATTGTCATGCTAGGCCATTTTCAATAGTCTCACCGAATGTCCTAACAGCTAAGAGGATTGTCTTGCTAGTTCATTCTGATAGTCTTGCTAGTTCATTTAATTGTCATACCGAAAGTCTTGCTGAGCTCAGGATTGTCATTCCAGTTCAATTCAATTCTGTTGAATGAATTAAAAAGAAAAAGAAGCAGCAGAAAGCATATATCATCCAATACACAAGTCAAAAACAAGAACACAGCAGCCGCAACAAATATTTCATTTTCATCTGCTTTATTCAAGATCAATTTCTAGATTGTAAAGTTAAATCCAATCAACTAGAAATCTTTATCTTGTTCTTGTGTAACAATCTAGCGGATCAAAATCCCTAGAACTTAATCTCAAATTGCGTTTAGCATTTGAATCTTTTTATTACAAAAATAGAAAAAGTTCATGTCGAATTTATTCTAGATTTGTGATAATTAATTTGAGATTAATTCCTTGTAATCGATACAGTTGTTGTAACACCTTTCATGTTTAATAATATTTTTATTTAACTTGAATTTTGTTTCACATTTTTTATTCCGCATTTAATTCGATTATTCGGTACTGTTTGTATTCAACCCCCCTTCTACAAACACATTGGGACCTAACAATTGGTATCAGAGCCTTCTGATTAACGAACAAATCAAGATCCTAGACTTTTGTGATTTTTTAACTCCTTGAATTTTTATTCATTCAAAAATTCATAATGACTTCACAAAAAGTTGGAACCGTTAAAATTCCACAATTTGATAAAGAGAATTATATTATGTGGAAGAAGAAGATGCTCTTGTTTTTACAAGTGGCAAATCCCAAATATTCAAACTTGTTAAAGAAGGGGATAAAAACTCCGATGGTTATTGAACCGGAGGTGATAGTAGATGATGTTGTGATCACCAAAGCCAGAACCTATCCTAAAGATCCTGAAGATTTTACTCATGATGAAAAGGAAGAAGCCTCTTTGGATGCCAGCCTTCAATTAATTTTAATTGATTCCCTTGATCCCTTGATGAACAGACATGTGATGAACTGTAAAAATTCCAAACACATGTGGGAAACTATTGAGGTGATCAATGAAGGCACAGAGGAAGTTAGGGAGAACAAGTTGGAGATCCTAACCTCTGAGTATGAATATTTTAAATCAAATCCAGGAGAAGAAATTACTGAAGTGTTTGAGAGGTACAATGCGTTGATCAACAACCTGAACATAAATGGGAAATATTATTCAATCAGGGAGGTCAACAAAAAGTTCCTTTTAACACTGCCAACTCATCTTGAACATAGAATCACTGCCATTAGAGAAGCTAGAGATCTGAGTGAGATTTCTTTGGACAGGCTCTATGGAGTGTTAAAAACCTATGAGTTGGAGCAGATTCAACAGAAGGAAGTCTACGGGAAGGATAGAATGGTCAGCACATCTACTGCACTTGTAGCTGAAGGTCAACAACAACATCAATCTCAACAATTGGAGAGAATGGTATAGTGTTCCAAGGCTGATGAAAATATGATAGTAGCAGAATATGATCCTCCTACTACAAATCAATCAAGTGATGATTTTTATTCCTTGGAAGAGCTGGAGCAATTGGAAGACGAGTCAATGGCCCAAATTGTCAAGAGATTCTCCCATGTCAGATTCAAGAGGAATCCCAAGCTTAAGTACAAGTCCAACTACAACAAATTCCAGAAAGGTGGATCTTCATCCTCTAACACCAGCAGTGGTGGATACAAAACAGGGATGGTTGATCGGAGCACCATCAGATGCTATAACTGCAATGAGTTGTGACACTTTGTCACCGGATGTAGGAAGCCAAAGCAAGTAAGAAAGAACTCTGAAAGGGCTTATCTGGCAAAGGGAAGAAGCTGGGATGATACTGACAATGAAGATGAAGATGAAGGAAATCTTGCTCTTATGGCTATTGATGGAAAAGTTTCATCGTCAAGAATAGAGGTAAAACTTTCTGATGCTGAAATGGTTTATCATCTAAGAGGTAACTTAGATTGTGCACGTCGTGATAATGAACTGTTAAGTTTACAGATCACAGACCTTGAGAAAGAGGTCAATGAATTAAGACTTGTGCACATTAATTAAGACAAATTAAAAGAACAAGTATCTTTTCTAGAGAATAGAGTTGACTGTTATAGAAAACTCGAAACTATTCTCAAAGACAAGATCACCGGTCTTGAGACTAAGGTTAGAGCCTACTTCAATTCTTGTTCGAAGGCTAAAGAGTTCTACAATAAGCAATCTGTTAATCAAACATCTGGAATAGGTTATAATTACAATGTTGCTATTGGAGAATTAGGCATAGACTCCCCTCCTCGTGTCTGTGCTAAAGGGAGGGAAGTACCACATGTGCTTAAGGGTGTTGATGAACCCCTCTATAAACCATCAATTTCTGAACCATTTGATGCGACCTCTTCTGTTATTCAGGAAGAAATACGTGCTGAAGATCATGCTAATGAGAAGGTTGTTTCCAAGTCAAGTGTGTCAAAAGTTCCAGTCAAAGTTGTGAAAGCAACTGAGACTAACTCAGACACACATGAGTTGGATAACAAAAATGCCATGTCTGCCATGCATAAATTGCCTACTATTAATCACTCTCATAAAGCATGTGGTGTTTCTAATTGTATGTCTTGTGCTTTTAATATGATGTATGCTTATTTTAATGGTAAGCATATTTCTAATGATAAGACTACTCCTCGTCAGCATGTGAATAACAAGAAGCATAATAGGTCTAAGACTGCTAGTCCTTCTAAGGCTAGAAAGGAGACATTTGTGCCTAAGCTTAAACAGAAATTTGTTAAGGCTGTTTACAAGGTCAAATGTTCAGTCATTGAGAAAGTTGAGGCAATTAAAATTAAAAATGTTGTTTTGCCTGACAAAGGACAGTTCTACAAGTATGCTGGGCCCAACCAAGTTTTGGTTCCGAAGAAGGTCTAATCCATTTGTAGTGCAGGGCATTAAACAGGTGTAACCGGTAGTGTGGATTCTTGACAGTGGATCATCAAGACATATGACCGGAGATAGAGCCCTGCTATCAAATATGGATTGAGAAAGCTGGCCCCCTGGTTACCTTTGGAGATAACAGCAAAGGTTTATCCGAGGGATATGGCTGTTTGCAAGCTGGGAATGTTATCATTGAAAATTTTGTATAGTGTGCTAGGTTATTATCAGGAAGCATCATCTAACATATAGCACCAGTGACGAGACTTGAGAATATTACGACATATCAGGCACCTGCTGCACATTACACTTGGAATTGGACTCTAGTAAGATGTGTACAACTGTACTCCTGGTTGGTGAGTCAAAAGAGGAAGTCAATGCACCACAGTTCATGGACTTTGCAGCTGCAGATCTATTGGACTATGCAATCTCTTCTTCACAATCTCACTTCAGGTTGGTATGAACTAGTGTACTACTCAAGCAATCGTCAAGAACAAAGTATGGCACTCTAACTGAAGTTATTTTTTAATATGAACTAGTAGAGTCGTCATATTTTTAACTCTCTTATCATTAGGCACAATCATATTGTTTTATATGTGCAGTGATATATTGTTTATGCAACATAACAATTAGTATCTAAAGTACTTGACAAGTATCGGTCAATGATATGTTGTTAACATTATGTTGCAGATATTTGTAAGCTTTTGACATGAATGAGAATTACTTAGACTTTACCCTAAGTGATCAATGTTTTATCAAAAACTCATTCATATTGAAAAACAAAATCAAACTTCTTTCTACATTAGTGACTTCTTATTTCATGTAAAATCCTTTGAAATCACTATTGTACATCATTACTCTCAAAAGATTAAATGTATAATTTTCATTCATTATAGATCTTAAATACATTTTATCTCTCTATAGTGCCATATGTTCTGTGTTACAGGTTCAGTCTCCAATGACTTTCTTTCATTGACAGTCATGAGGTTGAAAACCCACAACGTCTATCCCAGACTGTAAAGACAATCACAAAAACAGAACCAACCAACACTCTCTTACCACTAAATGTAGTATGAATGAGCGTGAGGGAGATAGTGCCTAGTGCACCACATAAGGAAGGTTCTGTAGTCAACCCAGTAGCTCTGTCTCCTACATAGATGAGTAGTATTTAAATCGAGACAACTGCTAACCCCCATACATCTTCTCAAAAAGATGTAATGGCTGAAAAGGCACAAAAACAGTTACTAGATTCATTCTCTCAACAGGGTGCGTCTATTGAAATTTGCCTGTCGGCCAGGGTATCCAATGTAGTGTCACTACTTCAAACATAAACAATTCTTGATGTACAAGGAGAGGTTACACACACAAAGGATGAGTTGACGGAAACAAGAGTTTCGACCATTTTAAGGTTAGATTCGATTGTTTAAGGTTCGTTAATGGACCAATTGCCTTTACAGGTGTTAGGAGAGGATACTGATCCAAAAGCCATATGTCAGTGGTCAGTGTCTACCTCCCCAGGCTTAAATCCCCTGGATGCATCTGCGGATAGTGGATCTGACATAGGTGCAGATCGGCAACTTGTTGACAATGATTCAGATATTACCTGATGAGTCACAAGGAAATGTCTTCACAGACATTAGAAGGGAACTTTGATCTTTATGCTAAATTCGTTGGATCATTGTTTACCTTCCCAGAATTCAAATCTGGAACCCTAAAAGGGAAACTAGCAACTTGTAGATTATGACTCAGATTCATCTGACGAGTTTAACAAGGATGGGGATTTGTGAACTCCCATTGCACCACCTGTGACCTCCTTAAGGATGGCTAAGGTGATTTTCCTTGCAGGTACAGCTGATTTTTGGAGCTATGAGAGGAGTGATACACTTGTGAGAAAGAGTGTAAACACAAGTGGAGAGAAGAGTGAAACACATGTGAGGTACACTAAACAGAATCACACACTCACAGTGAGGAAGAAATAGAAACTTCTTGTTATTTCTTTTCCAACCAAGTGAAATATGAGAACTCCTTCAGACGACGACATACATTCCTTCTTTAAGGGGGATATAAAAGCTTAAGTAATAGTTTGGAGGATTCCTCAACTAAGGGGGAGAAATAGCAGGGAGTAAGAAAAAGATCCTACATATGTACACTACACCACACCATTGTTGTTTGTAACTACGGATCCTATTGTACGGGAGAAGTGGTAAACACAAGGTGATTTTATAGTAAGGGAAGAAGCTATTTTCAAAAGGGGAGTACCATTGGTTTTTATCTGCGGATCCTATTATACGGGAGAGGTGGTAAACCAAGGTGATCTTCTTTAATCAGTTGATTCTCATAAGGGGAGAAGCAAGAGAGATATGTGCTTCTCAACAGGAAATGTGGTTGTATAAAAGAAGATGGAACTACTTGAAGATATGTTCAGTCTAGAGGAACATCTACTTGGAATCTGGAAAATGTTAAATCTAGTCCAGAACTTTTCTATTATTTACTTTGCATTTCTTTTTATATCTTTTTCTTATTTGTTAGTTGAGTTATCCTCTAGGTATTTGTGTGTTAGTGTCTAATAAACAAATAGGGGGAGATTGTAAGTCATATGTCATAGGCCTATTTGTATATTCGAGGATTCAACTCAACTCAAATAAGAATGTAATGAGTAAATAGTGGATCTACCGTCAAAGAGATCTCACAGAGTAACATCTGTCAAAGGATTCAGAAAAAGGTTCATCTACAGACTTGAGGAATTTATTCACTGGAAGAAGTTCAAGCAATTGATCATGCCTCAGTGATATAAATCAAGACTGTGGATTTAATCAAGTGACAGAGATCTCGTCAGAGTATCATTAATTACAAGGATTTAATCTGAAGAAAATCAAAGTATCAAATTCAAGACATGAAGAAACATCACGGAAGTTAGTCACTCATGAACCAAACAGTACATCGAGGGTCAACATTGAAGTGGTGGAATTGATTCATATATTTCAGTGATTTTCAGAAGATCTTCAGAAGAATGGTTGCTGCTCAAGATTAGTATTAATTCTCTATTAATTAATTAAGTCATATAATTTAATTAAGAAAATAAATTATATCTGCAAAGATTAATTTATTAATTAATTGAATTAATTGATTAATTAATTCTGAATTAATATTAAGGTTTTTCAGAATTTTAATTGGATTAAAATCTGCATTAAATCAGCAAGACAATTGAAAATGAACTAGCATGACAATCAGGATTGTCATACTGATTGTCATGCTAGGCCATTTTCAATAGTCTCACCGAATGTCCTAGCAGCTAAGAGGATTGTCTTGCTAGTTCATTCTGATAGTCTTGCTAGTTCATTTAATTGTCATACCGAAAGTCTTGCTGAGCTCAGGATTGTCATTCCAGTTCAATTCAATTCTGTTGAATGAATTAAAAAGAAAAAGAAGCAGCAGAAAGCATATATCATCCAATACACAAGTCAAAAACAAGAACACAGCAGCCGCAGCAAATATTTCATTTTCATCTGCTTTATTCAAGATCAATTTCTAGATTGTAAAGTTAAATCCAATCAACTAGAAATCTTTATCTTGTTCTTGTGTAACAATCTAGCGGATCAAAATCCCTAGAACTTAATCTCAAATTGCGTTTAGCATTTGAATCTTTTTATTACAAAAATAGAAAAAGTTCATGTCAAATTTATTCTAGATTTGTGATAATTAATTTGAGATTAATTCCTTGTAATCGATACAGTTGTTGTAACACCTTTCAAGTTTAATAATATTTTTATTTAACTTGAATTTTGTTTCACATTTTTTATTGCGCATTTAATTCGATTATTCGGTACTGTTTGTATTCAACCCCCCCCTTCTACAAACACATTGGGACCTAACAAGTAGTAGTAGCCTCCTCTATCCATTACACGCATTGGGCCACATACATCACTATGTATTAGCTCCAGACGTTTAGTGGCCCTTTGACCCTTACCAGTGAAAGGGGCTTTAGTCATCTTACCAAGCAAACAAGATTCGCATTCTTGGTATGATTCAAAATCAAACTTATCCAAGTATCCATCATTATGTAATTTGGATATGCGTTTCTCATTTATGTGGCCTAGACGACAATGCCAGAGGTATGTTTGATTTGAGTCATTCATTTTAAGTCGTTTGTTTTCTATATTACAGACAGGGTTATCTAAATCAAGAACATATAAACCATAAAATAAACGCGCAACACCATAGGTTAAATCATTCAAAGCAAAAGAGCAACTGTTGCTCTTTATTGTAAACGAAAAACCTTTCTTGTCCAAACAAGAAACAGAAATAATGTTTCTGCGAATCGCAGGCACGTAAAAACAATCTTCTAGTTCTAAAACAAGCCCAGAGGGCATAGATAAATAATAAGTCCCTACAGCTAAAGCAGCAACTTTTGTTCCATTGCCTACTCTTAGGTCCACTTCTCCCTTAGCCAAAGTTCTACTTCTCTGCAGGCCCTGCACATTTATACAAATGTGAGAAGCACATCCAGTATCAAATACCCAAGATGTAGAAATAGACATATTGACTTCTATAACATAAATTCCTGATCCAGAAATCTGAACTGCTTTCTTTTTCTTGAGATCCTCCAAGTAAATTGGACAGTTTCTCTTCCAGTGACCATCTTTCTTACAGTAGTGACATTCACCCTTGGCCACACCACTTTTAGGGTTTAAAGCCTGTTTGGGACCTGACTTTGGATTGGGTGTAGAATCAGATCCAATCTTCTTCTTACCCTTCCATTTGCCCTTCCCTTTGGCCTTGCCTTTATTTCCCACCATCAGTATGGGAGCAGGTTCAACTGTCTTCATGTTGGTCTCATATGTTCTCAACATATGCAAAAATTCAGTAGGTATTTTGTCAAATTCATTCATATTATAGTTCACAACAAACTGAGTGAATTTGTTGTTCAAAGAATTCATGATTAGGTCAATACCAGTTTCCGGACCAATCGGGAAACCCAAAGTTTCAAGGTACTCAATGTAACCAATCATCTTCAGAACATGTGGGCCAACTGGTTCACTCGCCCCTTGTTTGCAATTAAAAAGTGACTTACTCGTGTTGAACCTTTCTTGACGAGTTTGGCTTGCAAACATGCTTTGCAAGTGCTCATTGATAGTATATGCATCCATATGCACATGCTGTCTTTGAAGCTCAGCACTCATAGTTGCCAACATAAGACATGCAACATCATTTGCATCATTCTCATCCCTTGTGCGTGCTGTTCGTTCATCAGCAGTAGCACCCTCAGGAAGGGGGCCTGGAGGAGGAATATCAATGACATGAAGCTTGCGCTCCTGCCTCAGGACAATCCTCAAATTCCTCTGCCAGTCTAGGAAGTTGTTTCCTCCTGTCAGCTTGTCCTTCTCAAGGACTGAATGTACGGATAGTGTGTTTGTGTTGTTTGCCATTACTCAGTATATACAATAATAAAAGTGCAAAATAAACATTAGATTGTCTGAGTTAAAATTTTATGTTCATTTGATTATGATATATTCATAATATATCTCCCACTATTTTTTATCAAATTAATAGCCCTAACTATTAATTCGGAAAGTATATCCCATAAATCTTTCTAGTGAGCCAAGATCCATATTTCGTCATGTTCTAAGTCAACCACTGGTATCCTTAAAACATGATTATTTAGGTAGACAACAGTTGTCAATTATATCATATATAATTCTTGGATAATTTGGTGAACAACAATTGATCTTATCTATCTAATAGATTTTTAACCAAACTCTATGCTTCTAAGTTCATAATAGTTGAATATAACCGTTTATATTTACCTTATTATGATGACTCAGTTAAGTTAGACCCAATGATACAACGTCCGAATATAATCGTTTATATTCGTTGCATTTCACCATGATAGATAGGAGTCCCCTGCCACTGACAGCCCTTCCCCTTATCGATCTAGGATTTAATGAGTGTTCATTCATTGGAAAGCACCTGATTAAAACTTAATATTTTTACTTAGGGATTTTTAATTTAGAACGATCATGATCCCATCATAAAGAGATTCCCAATTTTTCCTTGAATAAAATACTTCGAATCAATACTCGTTAATGGTTTGATTTCCAGGTAGTGGAGGAGTCACATCGGTCTCGCTTAAAACCCACAGCCTTACAAGTTCTATGAACCCGTTGTTGACAAAATCGCTCCATGTCAGAAATAAAGAAAATTCGTATTTTATTCCGTGTTTCATAAACACAAGAATCTCATGATCGTTTGTTAATTTTAAATCTTGAGTCGTTACAGATTTTATCTTGTTTAAAGGCATGGCATGGGTGATGTATCTAATACATACATGCATCATTAATCTAATTAAAACATGCATTTTCTACTCTACACATACTATTTATACATCATATGAAAAGTGCGTAAAGTAAACGTGCAATAGTTATGGCCCAATCCTATGTGATCTTTTCAGGCTAATGAAAAGATCAAGGTCAGTCTATGGTGTAAAAATAACTATTACATATGTCTTCTCTATTGCTTCCATTGTCTCCTTGGCCTCCATAGGATGCCTCCTCTTTCCCTTGTCCTTCTTGGATGTTACATTAAGAATTATATTAATGAACTTACAAAAGAACTCGAGTTACATTCGAGATAAAACAACTACAAATAGAAAACGACATGCAAGTCGTATTTATTACAAACCATGTTAGGTCACACTTTCACTGTAGAGGGGGTGAATACAGTGTTTATTACAATCAAATCAAACTTCAAGAACTTATGTAACAGAAAACAAACTTTATTTAAACAATAAACTCTGTTACAATCTGGAACTGTTATCTCTCAGTAATGAACAAAATATCACGAGAGCTTCTAGAGTTATAATAAATAATATTCTCGATAATGATAACACCTCTAGTGTAAACTCTATTTCTGTGTTTATATACTACACAGTTACAAGATATTCGCTAATTGATATGGAATATAATTCTGCTTCCTAAAATATATCAGATATCTTCTATTCCAAGTATTCCATTCTTCACGGAATTCCTTCTTCATGCATATCTCTTCTTATGTTTATCTTGATCTTCTTAACTTTAATCAGCTACTGTCCTTATCTGATCGTCCTTCAGCACTTAAGTTCTGATATCTATCTCCTGATAACATAAGTACTGATATCCCTTAAGTTCTGACTTCCAGTACCTTAAGTTCTGACTTCCAGTATAAGTACTGATCAGTTAAGTACTGATTTGTTCTGTTCAAATAAGATCTGAAATCTAAACATAAAACATATTAGCCATGACATTATCAAATATATCTAACAATCTCCCCCAACTTGTAAATTAACAAAATATACAAGTTTAACAGATATTTGATGATGTCAAAAACATTAAGTACAAATGCATGAGAAATAGACAAGATAACTACAACTTACAGTCCTTAAAGTTTTTACCAATTCAACTTCTGATAACAACTTCAACCTGTATAAATATCAGAATTTAAGCAGTTGTAGATCTTCGACTTGGCTTCATCATTTTCCAATCTCTCTGATATCAGGAGTTGTTCTGAGATAATTCTTCAACAAACATTTCTCAGCATATCTGAGTTCATCAATCATTCTCCGTTTGACATCTTTAAGCTCTGCAGTATCTTCACCAGTTTGAAATATTGCAGCTCTGAGATCATTAATCTTTGCTTTTCTCAACTCCCGATCTAGTCTTATGACATAAGCTTTGTTAGACTCTAGATTGAATTCAAGCCCCTTAATACCAAGATATGTTCTGATCTGTGCAGTATTAGGCTTCATATCAACAATATCACCATTGTGATTTCTGTACTTTGGAACATATCTGCTGTCAGACTTAACAGAATAAAGTCTTTTCTGTCTCTGAATCTGTTCCTTTAAGTAGTTTGCAGCAGTCTCTGTTATTCTGTCATCCACTTGAAGTAAGAATAATACATGCTCCAATTCTTCAAAATACTTCAATGGAATGGCATTTTGTCTTATATGATAAACCCTACCATCTGTCATGAAATACAACATGATGTATTCTTTCAAGTAGGTATGGTAAACCATCTGTACAGATTCTAGTTGATTCAATCTCTCAGGAGTTGCTCCAATACCTGGTTCACTCAAGGAAGTTGGATCATCAGTAGTGTTGTGTACTCTTCTTTCATCAGCACTTCCCAATCCAGTTTTATCTCTAGCTTCCTTTCCAGTAACTACTCTTGCTTCAAAACCACTTAAAGTAGTCTTCAAAGATTGAGTCTGTTTTGCTTTAGTGAATCCTGGTAGGAGTGTTTTAGATTTATCTTCTGATATCAAGTTAACTTGAGCACTGTCAGAGGTTACTTGCTTCTTTTGAATATCAGAACTTACAATTTCTTGACTCTGAACAACTTGAGCCATGTCAGAGGTTGTTTTAAGAATTTTTCTTAAAGTCAGAGCAAGATTATGTTTTCCATCAGTAATTTCTTCTTCCTCAGGAGGTACATAAGGCTTGATAGATTCACCAACCTTTTCTTTACCCTTGGATCTTGGATCTATCTTTGGTTGTGATCTAGCCAAAGTTTCTTTAGTATGTATCCTCTCTTTGATCACAATGCCTTTAGGTTTTGGAAGTAACTTTTTACCAGAAGCTTCAGATTTAGATGTGACTTTCTCTGATTTAAGTCTGGCTTCTTCTTCCTTTAAACTTTCCAAGTCCATCCCTGGATTTTCTTGAAGAAATAACTGTCTTGACATTTCCTCATCAAGATCTAGAAGTTCATCAGAACTTATCCTTTTACCAGCAGCAGAACTTATTCTTTTCCCAGTATCAGAACTTGTTCTGTGACTAGCTTGTCTTGATGTAAATCTTCTACCTTGACTATGACCACTACCCATTCCAGAGTTTCCTTGGTCATCTTTTCCATCATCCTGTCCTTGCAGTGACTTGTTGGTTTTGCATTTGGACTTAATTACCTTCTCCCCCTTTTTGGCATCAGCAGGTAATAAAAGAGAGATAAGTAGTTCCACTGAGGTCTGGATTTCAGTAAGTTGCGATTGCTGAGAAGCTTGATTTGTCAGAATTTGATCAATCTGAGCTTGTTGCTTCTCTTGAGTTTTCTCAATATAAGCAACCCTGTCAATGGTAGGTTGGAAGAACTTTTTCTTATCAAGTTTCCAAACTTGTTCCTGTTTAATAAAGTTCTCCTGAATCTTGTGTAGCTCTGCATGAGTGTTGGAATGAAGACCTTGTAGATGTTTAGTACTCAATGCAGTGACTCTAAGCTGGGTTTTAAAATCATCAGAATTTAACATTTCATCAGCTTTAGTCAAGTGCTCAGCAAGATGTAAAGCATTTGGAACACATGAAACTGAGTTCCATTCCTTAGTCCACTCCTGTCCTGCAGGAGTTTCACTCCAAGGTACTGGTGCATCCCTGATAACAAACTCCTTTAGCAGTTCAGACTTAGGAAGAGTCAGTGGAGGAGTATGTCCTGAAGGACCTGCTGCATCAGCATCTACAGTTGTAGCAGCTTCACCAGTATCTCCAACATTTGCAGCATCACCAGTATCTCCAACATTTGCAGCATCAGAACTTAAAGAATCAGTATCTTCTGATAAGACAACTGTATGAGTAGCAATGGAGGCTTCAACTGTTAGTGTAGGTGCCCTAGAGGCAATACATTATTCTTTTATCTTTATGTCAGTTGATCATTCAATAAATGTATTTATTATGACCTTAATTACTGCGATATTTTGTTAGCATAATAAATGTCCTTAGAATCATGATACAAATTGTATAGTTTAAGTACATGACTTGAACTTGAGATTATATAATATATCATATTCTTAAAGGTCCCTAGTCGAGTATTATTATATAGGACAATAATAATACATAGATAGACTAGTATGTTGTTTGACAAGATAACCACATCTCATTGGTTATAAGTATGGGGATACTGAAGTCAATACATAGGTACATGTGAGAGTACATGGTACTGGACAGACCCACAGTGAGATTCTTCATGTTTAATAAAGTCATAAGAAAGACTCACAGTGATAATGGTGTAACGATCCTTTGACTTGAAATCATTATATTTCTATACGAGGATTAATATACTTTGACTAGTGTAATGGCTAGAGGAGGCTACTACTACTTCATAACATTTACTGATGATTTCAGTAGATATGGATATGTATATCTTATGAAGAACAAATCCGATTCTTTTGAAAAATTTAAAGAATACAAGGTTGAAGTAGAGAAGCAAATTGGCGGAGATGCAAGTATTAAGATCTTACGATCCGATCGTGGGGGTGAATACTTAAGCACCGAATTTAGAGAGTATTTGAAAGAGTGTGGTATTGTATCGCAACTCACTCCGCCAGGAACACCTCAATGGAATGGAGTTTCAGAGAGGAGAAATCGCACCTTGTTGGACATGGTGCGATCGATGATGAGTCATGCAGATCTTCCAATTAGTTTCTGGGGTTACGCTCTAGAAACAGCGGCTTTCACACTTAACCGTGTTCCTACTAAGAAGGTTCAAAAGACTCCATATGAGATATGGAAAGAGAAACGGTCAGGCATGAACTTTATGAAAGTTTGGGGATGTAAGGCATTTGTGAAACGTCAAGAATCTGACAAGCTTGGACCTAAATCCGAAGAGTGCATTTTTGTAGGATACCCTAATGAAACAAAGGCGTATTATTTTTGTAGTCCTTCTGAGCAGAAAGTGTTTATTGCTCGAGATGCTGTCTTCATGGAAAGAGATTTTGTTTCCAAAAGAAACAGTGGGAGAACTATAGATCTCGATGAAGATCGAGAACCGCAAAATAGCATTGAACCTGAAGTGGAACAAGAGCAGAATAATGATAATGCTCAACAAACACAGGTTGTTCGTAGATCTGGTAGATTTCGCCATGAGCCAGAGAGATATGGATTTCTCATGACTCAGTGTGGTGATTTGATGCTCATAGATGAAGATGAGCCTCTCACATACCAAGATGCTATGAACAGTCCAGACTCTAAGAGATGGCTTGAAGCCATGAAATCCGAGATAGATTCCATGTACGAAAACCAAGTATGGACTTTGGTTGATCCACCTGAAGGGGTAAAACCCATAGGGTGCAAATGGGTTTTTAAGAAGAAAAAGGGCATGGATGGAAATGTTCAGACCTATAAAGCTAGGCTGGTTGCAAAAGGTTTCAAACAAATTCATGGTATTGACTATGATGAAACTTTCTCACCAGTGGCTATGGTCAAGTCTATAAGGATTTTACTTGCCATTGCAGCATTCCATGATTATGAAATCTGGCAAATGGATGTCAAAACAGCCTTCCTTAATGGAAGCCTTGAAGAGGATGTGTACATGACACAACCTGAGGGTTTTGTCGATCCAAGGAATGCTGGCAAGGTATGTAAATTGCGTCGATCCATTTATGGATTGAAGCAATCCTCTAGGAGATGGAATATCCGTTTTGATGAAATAGTCATAGAGTATGGCTTTGTTCAAAACGAAGATGAACCGTGTGTTTACAAGAAGGTTAATGGGAGCTATGTGGCATTCATAGTACTATATGTTGATGATATACTACTAATGGGGAATGACATACCTTCTCTAAAGGCTGTTAAGACGTGGTTAGGGAGCAATTTCTCCATTAAAGACTTAGGAGAGGCATCCTACATTCTAGGAATGAGGATCTATAGAGAAAGATCTAGAAGGATGATCGGTCTAAGTCAGAGCACATACATTGATAAGGTTTTGCATCGTTTTGGAATGCAAAATGCAAAAAGGGGATATGTCCCTGTGTCTCAAGGGATAACGATCTCTAAGGACCAATGTCCGAAATCATTGGATGAGAAGGACCACATGAATAAAGTTCCATATGCTTCAGCAATTGGATCTATCATGTATGCAATGGTATGTACTCGCCCAGATGTCTCGTATGCTTTGAGCATGACGAGCAGATACCAGTCTAATCCGGGTGAAGGTCACTGGACGGCAGTTAAGAATATTCTTAAGTACCTGAAAAGAACTAAAGATTCATTCTTGGTGTATGGAGGAGAAGAGAAACTCGTTGTAAAAGGTTACACCGATGCAAGTTTCCAAACAGACAGAGATGATACTGTATCACAGTCTGGTTTTGTGTTTTGTCTAAACGGAGGTGCTGTAAGCTGGAAGAGTTCAAAGCAAGAAACAGTAGCTGATTCTACAATGGAGGCTGAGTACATTGCAGCTTGTGAAGCAGCTAAGGAGGCCGTTTGGATTCGAAAGTTCATTTCTGTTTTGGGAGTGGTTCCATCGATCGCAGATCCCATTGATCTATACTGCGATAATAATGGAGCCATTGCACAGGCTAAAGAACCTAGATCACACTCCCGGGCTAAACATATACTCAGGAGATTTCACCTTATTCGAGAGATTAATGAAAGGGGTGATATACACATATGTAAAGTGCACACAAATGATAACATTGCAGACCCACTGACCAAAGGCTTGTCGCAGCAGAAGCACGATGGTCACACTAGTTCCATGGGTATTAGATATATGGGTGATTGGCTCTAGTGCAAGTGGGAGATTGTTAGTGTAGGTGCCCTAGAGGCAATACATTATTCTTTTATCTTTATGTCAGTTGATCATTCAATAAATGTATTTATTATGACCTTAATTACTGCGATATTTTGTTAGCATAATAAATGTCCTTAGAATCATGATACAAATTGTATAGTTTAAGTACATGACTTGAACTTGAGATTATATAATATATCATATTCTTAAAGGTCCCTAGTCGAGTATTATTATATAGGACAATAATAATACATAGATAGACTAGTATGTTGTTTGACAAGATAACCACATCTCATTGGTTATAAGTATGGGGATACTGAAGTCAATACATAGGTACATGTGAGAGTACATGGTACTGGACAGACCCACAGTGAGATTCTTCATGTTTAATAAAGTCATAAGAAAGACTCACAGTGATAATGGTGTAACGATCCTTTGACTTGAAATCATTATATTTCTATACGAGGATTAATATACTTTGACTACATTAAAAGTTACTTTTGATCGGGTGATGATAAAAGTGGACATCGGGTATATCATGAGTCGTATGAGAAATATGAATGATAGATAAAGGATTTAACCCTCCTATAATTAGGAGAGATATTATTGGCCTCTTGATTGAGTGAGATTATAAAAGCATGGCCATGCTCAAATAATGATTTGTTTCAATAATCTACTCATGCATCAAGTAAACCCAGATTAAATGTTGAAGAGGATGACTAAATACATGCCTCGAGTTTAATCTATAATATGTATGGTTAAAGGGATTATATTACACGGAAAAACATTAATCACGAAAGGTTTTATCTAATCACGATTTAATTATTGTTTAATTGGGTAACAATGATGTATTACTAGATACCGCTCATTGTTTATAATTTTATTAGAGAATAAAATTATTGCCAATTAAATAATAGCCTATAGGGTCGCACAAATAGAGCACTTAATGGAATAGTTAATTTAAATTATGGATTTAAATTAATTGATGATTATTTGAATTTTATTATAATTAAGTAAGACTTAATTGAGATAATATAAATTCGAATTAAAAGGAATGTTTTTGCCCATAATAATTAAGTATGACTTAGTTATTAATTAAATAATAGAAATTCGTTTTTATTATTTAATCCAATACCTACTAGGGTTGGGCTTTGCTATTATGGGCCTTTTTAATCAGTCATTATAAATAGATAATGAGAGGTTAAAGAGGCTTGAACGTTTTTTAAGAAAACCCTAGCAGCAAAGAGAGGCAGAGGCAATTCAGATCGTCAAGAAGGAGGCTAGTACATCCATTCCGTAGTCAAGTTCGTGAGACGTTCTTGAAGGTGCTCGTGTGGATACCATAGAGGTGTTTCTCCGAGAGGTAGACACAAAGCGTGATAGCTAGGATCTCCGTTGAGTTCGTAAAAGTTAATCTCTTGAAAGGTATGATTCGTTATCTCCATAATCTGCCCATAATTATACATGGATCCTGTTTTTGGGTTTCGAATTTTTGTTTTATTTACGTTTATCCGCTGCGTTTTATGCCTTCGGAACCCAACATCAACATCCTCTAATTGCTGATCTGATACTAAGTTCTGATCAACAGCCATATCCTGATGCTCACCTAAAATCTGATCATCATCTTGATGCAGAGAAGGTGTTAGTGATAACTCAGGAGTTTGAACAGCATCAGTAACAGGTGTTGTGGAAGGATTATTTGCTGTTGGAGCTTCTAAGAAAAGTATTTCAGGCACAACCAAGTTCTGAATATCAATTTCAGCACTTGTGCCTGGATCAACAAGAGATAAAGAAGGTAAATTAGCCTTGTCAGATACAGGTTCCTGAAATGGAGTTGATGGAGAAGAAGTGACTGGAGCAAATTCCTTGTCTTGTGAGATCAGAGATTCCTGATCCCCTTCCTTAGCTGCTTCCTCCTCATCATCTGAAACTGGCCTCTGTGCCCTCTGTTTCTTGTACTTCCTTGTTGATTTGGATTCCTTGGGAGTTGCAGGAACAGTCATACGTCTAAGCCTCTTGAGAAGCCTAGAACCCCCAATTGCAGAATCCTTCTGAGAAGTTGCCTTCTCAGCTGCATAAATCATAGGTTCTGAAGAAGGAACCTGATCTTCAGAATCTGTTTCATCTCTCAAAGTAATCCTCCTCTTCTTCTGAGATGTTTGAGGAACAGTCATTGTTCTCTTTGGCTTAGAGGATGTAGGCTTCACAGTAGGTGCTGAAGAAGAAGGTTGAGCAGTCTGTGAAGTGGAGAGATATGATTTGAGATAAGTTCTGAGGGTAGGTTGAGTAGAATGAGAGGTAGGGACTGAGGTTGATGGATTTTGGTTATGGTGAGTTGGTTGAACATTTGAGTAAACAGATTTGTAAGTAGCTGGATCAGCATTTACCAGAATCTGTTTCACAGACTGAGGAATCTGTAATTGTCTCACCATTGATTTCTTTGTGTCAGCATTTATCAGGTCGTTAAAGTACCTTTTTGCAACCTTAAAAGGTGGGGTTTGAGTGCTGACTAACTGGGGTTCAGCAGTACAATACGTATAAATAAGTTGACAGAATCTAGCAAAATAGACAACATCTCGATCCTCTGTCATCCTATCCCCAATAAAACCAATTATTCCAGTTGCAAAATCAAAATGAGTTTGATGGATAATAGCATACCCGATGTGCTGACTCAGAATTGGGATAACATCATAATTAGAACATTTGTTCCCAAAAGCCTTGGTGATGCAATCGAAGAAGAAACTCCATTCTCTTCTGATATGAGCCCGTTTCAACTGTCCAAGTTTCGTCAGACTCTGTTCATATCCCAAATCAGTCATTAACCCCCGAAGTTCTGATTCCTCTGGTATAGAGAAGGTACAATCTTCTGGAAGATGTAATGCTCTTCGTACTGTACCAGGAGTGACTACATAGGAAGAATCACCCACTTGGAAGATAATACTGGGAGTTCCTCGTTTACCACCATCATCAAAAATTCCAGTCCTCCAGAACCGCAGAACTTGTTGACTTGAAAATAATTCAGGCTGAGTTAAGGCGTACCCAACCTCACTATGTGCAAGAAGATCTTGCACAAAATGCAATTCAGATGGAGCGTCAGCATGATCAAGAATTGCAGCATAGTTGTTTGGAACAAACTTTGCTCCATCAATGATTAAATCCTTTGGTGCCATGTGAAAAATATTGAAATTCAAGTATGCCTGTTAGGTGTTTGAGATAATATCTGTATGAAAACAACGGAAATAGTAAAGTGAAGGAGAGTAAAAGTAAGAAGAGAGATAGAAGATGAAGAAATTAAAAAGATTAAAGAAATCTTCTCTCTGCTGTACTTATACAAAAGAAATATTACCGTTGGACACCTGTCAGACATGCAGTAATAACGGATAGTTACTGGGCTCGAGAAAACAGTAATCAATACTTACCCATTTGCCGAGTTTCAAGGAAAAACTGTTCCATTTATCAATGGAAACAATTCAAATTTTAACCCGTTATCACTGATTGGTTATTTTGCACTGCAACATTAATATTCTGAAAATGAATCATGTTAAAAATGACCGAGATAATTTCGATGAATAAGTGCTGACAAAGAATCAGAACTTAAATCAGAACTTAAGACAAAATTTAAATGGTCATCAGAATATCAAGCAGGATTTATCAACACAAGATAAAATAACTCAGAGACAAAATCTTGAAGTAAAAATAGTTTTCATTAATATATCAAGTCAATACATAAATGAAATAGAAATTACATCAATACAAGATTTTCCCTAAGCTTCTAATCCTAACGTCAACAGCTTTAGTCCTAGCTAAGAAGCCTGACAAAGCTGAGGATGAAGAAGAACAGGAAGAAGACGAGATTAAGTCATCTTCCTCTTCCTATCTTCGACAAACAAGATGGCGAGTCGTATGATTCGCTCTTGCTGACGGATACGACGAAGGTGAAGGTCTCTTCGAACGGCCACCAGATCACGTTTGATAACCTCTGGAAATTGAATCCAGAGATTGTGAGGGATGTTGGTGATAGGGTAGGGAGTTGGAATTCCATTCAAAAAGACATTCACAGTCTCATCACCGTAATTGTAGAACCAGCCAAATTCAGCCATTTGTGATAGTAAATGAAAAACAAGACTGAATTTGTGATACAAGTGTGATGAAAAGACTAATGTGAAGTGGCTGTGTATATAGGCAAGAGAATGCAAGGAGACGCGAAGATATTGAATGCAGACAGGTAGAATTAAATCTACCTCGTCTCCCTAGACTTTGAAAAAGAATAACAGTCATTGGAAAAGGAATGTGCACATGGAACAAGAGTGAACTGTTCAAGGACGAGTGCCATTATGTTTTAACCATAGACTATTAATCTTCCACTTCAACATTTCGAAATTAATCTGAGACTGTTACCAAATTTTACTCACAGATAAGTTAAGTAAAGGGTTAGACTGAAAAATCAGAACTTAGACCTATACCAGAACTTAACAGTCATCAGAACATAATGTCTTAACTCGAACAAGGAATATCTATCTTAGTAAATACTCATACAAGTTCTTAGTTATGAACGTCAGAAATTAATCATCAGAACGTGTAACTAGAACTTGTCCTCAGAATTTGTGCAGAAGTGACACAATGACTGTTTATCTAAAATAACATAGACCACCACAGAAATTTCATCATTCATATGGAGTGATGTGTGTGTGCATTAAGCTAAATAACAGACAAAGAGTAAAGTCTGATCTACTTCAGTACATCTTAGAAGTAAGTCATAATTAAAATTTTGCTAAAGATCTGTCATTATCCTGAAACCTACTGATAAATGAGTTCATGCATGAGTTCACCTCTACTGTTTTTGTGCTAATTTTATGCATCTTTTGAAATTCTATTTTACAGAGGCTTCTCAGTGTAAGTGAGTCACGACTGTTTATTAGAATTTATGCTATTATCAGAGTATTTCTCCAGTAATCATAGAGTGTGAAAAGTCACCAAGAAAATATTTTGCTTTTCTAATGCATATTTACTTAATACCAGCAATGCACTTGGGTCGTCCCTTTCACATTTTTACTCTAGATCTCAAAGGAGTACCTGATATTATTCTTTGATTTTTGTTCTTCTTCTTTTGATAAGTGAGGTTTATCAGCACTTAGTACATTCAGCAGTTTTACTAGAATCAGAACTTAAACAGATGAGTAGCATTATTCTAATTTGTGACTTAGTAATAAGATATACAAAGTAAACTTAACTAAGCTCAGTTATCAGAATTTGCTTGTGTCATAAGATTTCCACAGAAATAACTACTTCTTTCATGGGATCATTTGTTTATTGAAGACTAGTAGGTCAGTATCTAGCACAGTTATCCTCATAGGATAGAATAGTTACTGAAACAGACATATCACTTATCAGAGTTTAGACACATATATCAGACAACAGTCAGTACTTGAAGATATTTATCAATTAATGCACAGAATATACAAAGAGATTAATTCTGTAAATACTGATCATAAAGTCTGATAACATAGAACAAGTTTAAGCAGATTTAGAGAAAGAACCTGAAATCATTCCAAGTTCATTTACCAATTTTGAAAAGGTAGCTTCACACAGTGGTTTTGTGAAGATATCTGCTACTTGTTGATCTGTGGGAACAAAATGCAATTCCACTGTACCTTCATCCACATGTTCCCTGATGAAATGGTACCTGATGCTGATGTGCTTTGTCATAGAGTGTTGAACTGGATTACCTGTCATAGCAATAGCACTTTGATTATCACAGTAAATAGGGATTTTGAAATATGTTAACCCATAATCCAGTAACTGATTCTTCATCTAGAGAATCTGTGCACAGCAGCTTCCTGCAGCAATATACTCTGCTTCTGCAGTTGATGTGGAAATTGACTTTTGTTTCTTGCTATACCAAGAAACCAATCTGCCTCCAAGAAATTGGCAGCTTCCACTTGTGCTTTTCCTGTCAATTTTGCAACCTGCAAAATCTGCATCTGAGTAACCTATTAATTTAAAATCTGATTCTCTAGGATACCATAATCCTAGATCAGCTGTTCCTTTAAGATACTTAAAGATTCTTTTTACAGCTGTTAAGTGAGGTTCTCTTGGATCTGCTTGAAATCTTGCACAAAGACAGGTAGCAAACATGATATCTGGTCTACTAGCAGTTAGATAGAGAAGTGAGCCAATCATACCTCTGTAATCAGTAATATCTACTGAATTACCAGTATCCTTATCCAGTTTTATTGCAGTGGCCATGGGAGTGGATGCACTTGAACAGTCTTGCATTCCAAATTTTTTCAGCAAGTTTCTGGTGTACTTAGATTGACAAATAAAAGTTCCTTCTTCACTCTGCTTGACTTGAAGGCCCAGAAAATAACTAAGTTCTCCCATCATACTCATCTGATATCTTGACTGCATTAGATTGGCAAACTTTTTGCAAAGTTTGTCATTTGGAGACCCAAAAATGATATCATCAACATAAATCTGGATCAAAAGTAAGTCCTTGCCATGGTTGAGATAGAACAATGTTTTGTCAATAGTTCCTCTGTTGAATCCACTTTCCAGAAGAAACTGAGCTAAAGTCTCATACCATGCTCTAGGAGCTTGCTTAAGTCCATAAAGTGCTTTATCAAGCCTGTAGACATAATCTGGATGTTTGGAATCTACAAAGCCTGGAGGTTGTTCAACATATACTTCCTCTTCCAATTCTCCATTGAGAAAAGCACTTTTCACATCCATTTGAAAGACAGTAAACTTTTTGTGAGCAGCATAAGCCATGAATATCCTTATGGCTTCTAACCTAGCAACTGGAGCAAATGTTTCATCATAGTCAATTCCCTCCTGTTGAGAATATCCTTTTGCAACCAGCCTTGCCTTGTTCCTTACAATTATGCCATCACTGTCAGTTTTGTTTCTGAATACCCACTTTGTACCAACAACCGATCTATTCTTGGGTCTTGGCACTAAGGTCCAGACTTTGTTTCTTTCAAATTCATTCAACTCTTCCTGCATTGCTTGCACCCAATCAGCATCTTGAAGAGCTTCTTCCACTTTCTTTGGCTCAGTCTGAGAGAGAAAAGAATTGTAAAGACATTCATTCGAAGTACCTGTTCTAGTTCTGACACCTGCCTCAGGATTTCCAATTATTAAATCAGGTGTATGTGATTTTGTCCACTTCCTTGCAGATGGAAGATTTTCTCTAGAACTGGATGCTCCCCCATAATTCATGCTGTCTTCGATTTCATTTTCTGATGCTCCCCCTGAAACTATGCTCTCTGAGTTGGATCCTTCAGTATTTAGATTTTCAGCACTGTCAGTACTTGGCTTATCAGAACTTGACGAATCAGAATTTGACGAGCCAGATGTATGTTCTGATGCTTCTTGAGATGTGATAAAATCTTGAGTATGCTCCCCCTGCAGTGGTGCATCTTCCTTTGACGTAGTCACCACAGTTTCAATAACATCAGAGTTTAATCCATCAGAATTTACAGTATCAGGACTTAGACTGTCAAGACTTGAGGTATCAGAATATGAATCTTCATTTTCAAATCTCAGCTTATTATGATCAATGCAATCTTCAAGTCCAGTGATCTTCTTGTCATCAAAAGAGACATTGATAGATTCCATGACCACTTTTGTTCTCAAATTATAGACTCTGAAGGCTTTTGTAGAAAGTGGATATCCTACAAAGATTCCCTCATCAGCTTTTAGATCAAACTTGGATAGCTGTTCAGGATGAGTCTTGAGAACAAAACACTTACATCCAAATACATGAAAGTATTTGAGATTTGGCTTCTTGTTCTTCATCATCTCATATGGTGTTTTTCCATGCTTGTTAATGAGTGTTGCATTTTGAGTAAAACAAGCAGTCTGCACAGCTTCAGCCCAGAAATAGGTTGGAAGCTTTGCTTCTTCAAGCATTGTTCGTGCAGCTTCAATTAGAGTTCTATTCTTCCTTTCAACAACTCCATTTTGCTGTGGAGTTCCAGGAGCAGAAAATTCCTGCTTTATTCCATGATTTTTGCAGAACTCTTCCATTATCAAATTCTTGAATTCAGTGCCATTATCACTCCTCAAAATTTTCACAGAATCTTTGATCAATTTATCCAGATGTTTGACATGATCAATCAGGATAGATGCAGTTTCACTTTTTATGTGCAAGAAATACACCCATGTGTATCTGGTGAACTCATCTACTATGACCAACGCATATTTCTTCTTTGCAATAGACATGACATTCACTGGACCAAATAGATCAACATGAAGTAGATAGTAAGGCTCAAGAATTGATGATTCAGTCTTGCTCTTGAACGAAGATTTTCTTTGTTTAGCCTTCTGACATGAGTCACAAAGACCATCAGGAACAAACACTGATTTTGGCAGTCCTCTCACAAGATCTTTCTTGATCAGTTCATTTATCTTGTTGAAGTTTAAATGAGAGAGTTTCTTGTGCCAATTCCAGCTTTCTTCAGTTGAGGCTCTACTCACTAAACAGATTGCAGAACCATCAGAACTTGTTGAAAGCTTAGCTTCATAAATGTTACCACGCCTGAATCCCTTCAGAACAATTTTTCCTTTAGATTTACTAACTATTTCACAATGTTCTGCAAAGAAATCAACATGATAACCTCTGTCACAGATTTGACTTATACTCAGTAAGTTGTGTTTAAGTCCTGAGACCAGAGCTACATCTTTAATAATGACATTCCCAAGATTGATATTGCCATATCCCAAGGTTTTTCCAATGTTGCCATCTCCATAAGAAACACTTGGGCCAGCTTTCTCCACAAAGTCTGATAGCAGGGCCTTATTTCCAGTCATATGTCCTGAACATCCACTGTCCAGAACTAGAATATTTTTCCTGTTGCCCTGCAATCAAAAAGACCACTAATTATTAGTTTTAAGGACCCAGACTTGCTTGGATCCTTTGGCCTTTTTAGGTTTGTTAACATTTGCAGCGGATTTAACATCAGATTTTATGTTAACAGTTTTCTTATCAGACCTTATACTAGAAGGAACAACAGAAACTTTCTTTAAAGAAGGTTTTATTTGATAATAATCATAGTACAAACTATGATATTCCTTACAAGTATAAATGGAATGCCATAAACTACCACAATGAAAACAAGGATTTTGTGGTTTGTATCTAACAGACTGACTCTTAACTCCTGACTTTGTATATAAGGAGTTAATATTCTTATTCTTCCTGCAAAAAGAAGCCAGATGGTTAGAACTTCCACAGTTATGACATGCTTTCCTAGGAGCATCAGGAACAGATTTATAGTTATTGCTTTTATTCACACCTTCCTTTCCATTCCTGTTTTTCCTAGGTGATTTTACCTTGTTTGCATCCTTAACATCTTTCAGCTTATGCTTAAGCTGCTTCTTCGTCATTAAGCCTATGTTAACTTCAGCTGTCTTTTCCTGTTTTAGTTTGTCAGAAGCTAATTCCTTTTTAACTTCTGATTTCTCATTTTCGGATTTTTCAGTTACAAACTTAACAGGTTTTAACTTCGGCTTTTGCTTATCAACAGGCTTAATTTCTACAGTTCCTTTTTCATTTACTCCATAGCCTAAACCCTCTTTCCAGTTTCCACTGCTTAGCAAATTTTGAGTTGTTTTGCCAGAGTTAGTCCAAGTTCTGATAATCTCTCTCTCCTTTTCTAACTCAGTTTTTAGAGATTCATTCATTTTTAGCACTTCATCCCTAATATAAAAAGCATTATCTCTATCCTGCTGAGTTTGATGAAACATGACTAACTCTTTTTCTAAGAAATCATTTCTTTTCTTAAAAGCAAGATTTTCAGAAGTTAATCTTTCACATGTTAAAGTTTGATCTCTATAACTAACAAACATGGTTTTAAGATATCTTCTCAACTCATCAATATCATCAGTATGAAAAGCATAAGTAGTCTGAGGTACCTTTGTTTCAGCAGCTTCAGAACTGCTCTCAGAACTTGATTTATCAGCATTTGCCATCAATGCATAGTTCTCCTCACTTTCAGAGTCTGAGGTGTCTGTCCAGCTTTTCTGCTTTGTGACAAAAGCTTTGCCTTTGTCATTCTTGGTCTTCTTGCAATCAGGAGATATGTGGCCTTTCTCACCACAATTATAACATTTAACATTAGCGTAATCTCCTCTGTCAGACTTTCCTCCTTTTCCTTCAGATCTTCTGAAATTCTTCTTATCAGAACTTATGCCTTTCCTGGAAAACATCTTTCCCTTCCTGAACTTCCTGTATGCAATCTTTGTGATTCCTTTCACCATAAGAGCACACAGCTTCATCATCTCCTCATCAGCATCAGTTTCAGGCAAGCTTTCAGAATCTGAGTCATCATCACTCTCAGAACTTGATGACTCAGTATCAGATTTTATGATAAGAGCTTTACCCTTATCTTTCTTTGAGGAAGGTGGTTTGGGGGATTCCTCTTCAACCTTGAGAGTAACTGTCCTTGACTTTCCTCCTTTTCTCTTGCTTCTTTGTTCCATCTCAAGTTCATGGGTCTTGAGCATTCCATAGATTTCATCAAGAGTTGTTTCATCAAGATTGTAGTTGTCTCTTATTGTTGTTGCCTTCAAATCCCAACATTCAGGAAGAGCTAACAGGAATTTGAGGTTTGTATCTTCAAGATCATACTCCTTATTTACTAATGACAAGTCATTCAAAAGTTTGACAAATCTATCATATACATCAGTCAATGACTCATTAGTCCTAGAGTCAAAGTGTTCATACTCTTGAGTGAGTATTGTCTTCCTGTTCTTCTTAACTGTTTCAGTTCCTTGACACCTTGTCTCCAGTGCATCCCATATCTCCTTAGCAGTCTTGCAGTTGATTACCCTGTTTGACATTACATTATCAATGGCACTATGCAATAAGTGACGTACCTTGGCATCCTTAGCAATAGATGCTATATCTTCAGCAGTGTAATCAGTCTTTTCCTTTGGTACGGTCATTGCTGCTTCACCTGCAACTACAACAGCGAGCTTGGTAGGTTTGTGAGGCCCTTCCCTGATTCTATCAAGGTATTCTGGATCTGTTGCTTCCAGAAACATGGTCATCCTTACCTTCCATATGGGATATTCAGATGGTCTCAATATGGGAACTCTGATAGTCTCATATCGACTCTGAGTTGATATCTTTGATGATTCCTCAGTTTTGGTAGGCTTAGTTGGAGTTTCTGTGTCAGACATGATTGTGTTTGGATCTTTAACTGTATGTGTGTTAACAGATAGCTCTGATACCACTTGTTAGGTCACACTTTCACTGTAGAGGGGGTGAATACAGTGTTTATTACAATCAAATCAAACTTCAAGAACTTATGTAACAGAAAACAAACTTTATTTAAACAATAAACTCTGTTACAATCTGGAACTGTTATCTCTCAGTAATGAACAAAATATCACGAGAGCTTCTAGAGTTATAATAAATAATATTCTCGATAATGATAACACCTCTAGTGTAAACTCTATTTCTGTGTTTATATACTACACAGTTACAAGATATTCGCTAATTGATATGGAATATAATTCTGCTTCCTAAAATATATCAATCAGATATCTTCTATTCCAAGTATTCCATTCTTCACGGAATTCCTTCTTCATGCATATCTCTTCTTATGTTTATCTTGATCTTCTTAACTTTAATCAGCTACTGTCCTTATCTGATCGTCCTTCAGCACTTAAGTTCTGATATCTATCTCCTGATAACATAAGTACTGATATCCCTTAAGTTCTGACTTCCAGTACCTTAAGTTCTGACTTCCAGTATAAGTACTGATCAGTTAAGTACTGATTTGTTCTGTTCAAATAAGATCTGAAATCTAAACATAAAACATATTAGCCATGACATTATCAAATATATCTAACAAACCAAAAGAATAAACCATTACAACTAAGGTCTTAAGGCCATAACTATGCACCATGCTCAAGTAACCATTAAAGAACATGATAGATCATATAAAGATGACATACTATTTATCACTTATCATGATCCAATCAAGAATAATAAATAAGTAAAGCATATGTCATAAGCACAAATTAAAAACGAAACCCTATGCACGCGGTTCGGGGGGGCAGCGAGCCCCCCGATGGCGGAAATTTTTGCAAAATCAAGTATCAGAATACTAGCAAAACATGTATCAGAATACTATTCCAGAAGCATGTATCAGTATACACACGATCCATATTCCAGTTACCAAAAACATGTATCAGTATACATATTTTAAGAGATCGCATACATATGAGTTATGGCAGATCTTAAACATACTAGTATCATCATATAGATCATTAACAGATTCATCATATCATTCATATAACATAACTGTTATCATGGCAGACTCATATAACATAACTGTTATCATGGAAGACTCATCACACATGCATACTTGTAAAAATACAGTAAACACGTAACCAAATCAGCCCCTTATACACGTAGCTCTGATACCATTGTTAGGTTTCGAAGGCATAAAATGCAGCGGATAAACGTAAATAAAACAAAAATTTCGAAACCCAAAAACAGGATCCATGTATAATTATGGGCAGATTATGGAGATAACGAATCATACCTTTCAAGAGCTTAACTTTCACGAACTCAACGGAGATCCTAGCTATCACGCTTTGTATCTACCTCTCGGATAAACACCTCTATGGTATCCACACGAGCACCTTCAAGAACGTCTCACGAACTTGACTACGGAATGGATGTACTAGCCTCCTTCTTGATGATCTGAATTGCCTCTGCCTCTCTTTGCTGCTAGGGTTTTCTCTAAAACGTACAAGCCTCTTTAACCTATCATTATGTATTTATAATGGCTGATTAAAAAGGCCCATAACAGCAAAGCCCAACCCTAGTGGGTATTGGATTAAATAATAAAAACGAATTTCTATTATTTAATTAATAACTAAGTCATACTTAATTATTATGGGCAAAAAACATTCCTTTTAATTCGAATTTATATTATCTCAATTAAGTCTTACTTAATTATAATAAAATTCAAATAATCATCAATTAATTTAAATCCATAATTTAAATTAACTATTCCATTAAGTGCTCTATTTGTGCGACCCTATAGGCTATTATTTAATTGGTAATAATTTTATTCTCTAATAAAATATAAACAATGAGCGGTATCTAGTAATATATCATTGTTACCCAATTAAACAATAATTAAATCGTGATTAGATAAAACCTTTCGTGATTAATGTTTTTCGTGTAATATAATCCCTTTAACCATACATATTATAGATTAAACTTGAGGCATGTATTTAGTCATCCTCTTCAACATTTAATTCGGGTTTACTTGATCCATGAGTAGATTATCGAGACAAATCATTATTTGAGCATGGCCATGCTTTTATAATCTCACTCAATCAAGAGGCCAATAATATCTCTCCTAATTATAGGAGGGTTAAATCCTTTATCTATCATTCATATTTCTCATACGACTCATGATATACCCGATGTCCACTTTTATCATCACCCGATCAAAAGTAACTTTTAATGTAGTCAAAGTATATTAATCCTCGTATAGAAATATAATGATTTCAAGTCAAAGGATCGTTACACCATTATCACTGTGAGTCTTTCTTATGACTTTATTAAACATGAAGAATCTCACTGTGGGTCTGTCCAGTACCATGTACTCTCACATGTACCTATGTATTGACTTTAGTATCCCCATACTTATAACCAATGAGATGTGGCTATCTTGTCAAACAACATACTAGTCTATCTATGTATTATTATTGTCCTATATAATAATACTCGACTAGGGACCTTTAAGAATATGATATATTATATAATCTCAAGTTCAAGTCATGTACTTAAACTATACAATTTGTATCATGATTCTAAGGACATTTATTATGCTAACAAAATATCGTAGTAATTAAGGTCATAATAAATACATTTATTGAATGATCAACTGATATAAAGATTATAAAAGAATAATGTATTGCCTCTAGGGCACCTACACTAATAGTAAGGAACAAAGCAAGATTGGTTGCTAAAGGCTATTATCAGCAAGAAGGAATAGATTTTGATGAAATATTTGCTCCTGTTGCAAGACTTGAAGCCATCAGAATCTTCTTAGCCTATGCAGCCCATGCCAATTTCAAGGTCTATCAAATGGATGTCAAAAGTGCCTTTTTGAATGGAGATTTGGAGGAAGAAGTGTATGTAATTCAACCTCCTGGCTTTGAAGATCCAAATTTCCCAGAGTATGTCTATTATCTACTGAAAGCACTTTATGGACTGAAGCAAGCACCTAGAGCCTGGTATGACACTTTATCAAAGTTCCTTTTGGAAAATCACTTCACAAGAGGTACTGTAGATAAAACTTTATTTTTCAGAAATGTGAACGGCTCTAGCATACTTGTTCAAATTTATGTAGATGATATTATTTTTGGCTCTACAGATGAGAAACTTTGTAAAAAGTTTGCCAAACTGATGCAAAGCAAGTATGAAATGAGTATGATGGGAGAACTAACTTACTTTCTTGGTTTACAAGTTAAGCAAGTTAGTGATGGAATATTCATTAGTCAAACTAAATATATTTTTGATATTTTAAAGAAGTTTGAACTAATGGATTGCACATCTGCAAAAACTCCCATGGCCACTGCAACTAAGCTTGAACTAAACACTACTGAAAAGTCTGTGGATATTTCAAGTTATAGAGGCATGGTTGGCTCACTTCTGTACTTAACAGCTAGTAGGCCATATATAATGTTTGCTACATATTTGTGTGTTAGTTTTCAGGCTGATCCTAGAGAGTCTCATTTGATAGCTATTAAGAGAATCTTCAGATATCTCAAAGGAACACCAAACCTTGGCATTTGGTATCCTAGAGATTCTGGCTTTGATCTAACTGGTTATTCAGATGCAGATTATGTAGGTTGCAGAATTGATAGAAAAAGCACAACAGGAACCTGTCAATTTTTAGGAGACAAGCTTGTGTCGTGGTTCAGTAAAAAGCAAAATTCAGTCTCTACTTCTACAGCTGAAGCTGAATATATTGCTGCTGGTAGTTGCTGTGCACAGATTTTATGGATGAAAAATCAATTGCTAGACTATGGTTTGCAAGTTGAAAGGATTCCTATTTTCTGTGACAACACAAGTGCAATTGCCATCACTGAAAATCCAGTGCAACATTCAAGGACAAAGCATATAGACATCAAGTACCATTTCATAAGGGGACATGTAATGAATGGTAATGTAGAGTTACATTTTGTTCCAAGTGAGAAGCAACTTGCAGATATTTTTACCAAGCCACTGGATGAATCCAACTTTTCTAGGTTGGTAAGTGAGTTAGGTATGCTTAATTACTCTTAAATTTATCTGAATTATTTTGCAAGTTGAAAAGTAGCCAGAAATTTAACTGATTTTTAGTCTTGGATGAAAATTTTGGCTAAGTCAAAATTTGCATCTCGACGGATGACCATTATCCATCGAGTTGAGTCATCCGTCGATATACAAATTGTAAATAAAAATCAATTACTTTTCTGGAGTATTTTAAAGCTCGACGGATATCAACTTATCCTCATTCGTCGAAGTGTCTAAATCTTAACCGTTAATTCCCTGAACATTATCCATCGAGTATACTTACAGTTTGTAAGCATTACACGATGGATAATGGGTGGAATTTTTACTGTTTATTTTAAAACGGCTATTTTAGACAATTTCTATTGGGTAATTTACTTCTCTTTATTATTTTTATCAGTTGATTTTAAGTAAAGTATAAAAGCTTATTTCATTCTAATCATTTTCTTTTATCATTCTCAAATTCAACTGTGTTACTTCATTCTCTCTCAAGCAAAAATCCTCTTTCTCTTCAAGCTTTTCTTCTCTAACAATAGCACCCGTAGTTAAGATCATGTCACAGACTGGGTTCATCTATGAGAAGAACAACTTCACTGCCTTGGTCAATAAGGGGATTCAGCAATCTAAAGACTATCATAAGATGATGGACTTTGTGAACAACTGCAAGTTAAGTTTTGCCATGCTGGAATCACCCACAATTTATTGTGAAGTTGTTGAGGAGATGTGGACAACAGCAATCTATAACTCTACTGACAAAACCATCACTCTAACCATCAAAGGTAATGATTTCTGTATCAATAGTGATGTCATAAAAGCATGTTTCAAGATTCCTGATGATAATGTAACTGCACCACACACTGACACTGATATTGTCAATATGTTCAATTCCATTCATTATGCACTTTCTACTGCAAAACTAAGTGAAATTAGAAGACTAGGTCTTAGGAAGGAATGGAGTTACTTGTGTGATGTAGTAACTAAAGTCTTTTCTGGAAAAATCAGTAATTATGATTCTGTGAATATTTCCATGCTTAACATGCTATACATGCTAGTTACAGACAAATATTACAATTTCAGTGACCTTGTTGTGTATGAGTTAGGTTTTAAACTAGGTGACTTAGCCAAAAGAGGAAAGAATATTTACTATGCTAGATTTTTTATGCTTTTGGCTAACCATCTTTGTCAAGAGATTGAACTTGAGAACCCAAACAAAAAATTAGCTTGTTGGGTTCAAGAGAGAAGAATCATTGCAGACTTGAACAGAGCCAACCATCACAAGGATGTGCCAATGTTCTATTTTCCTGTAATACTGACACCTCAGGTAAGTGAGGTAAGTTCATCCAGACCCTCATCTATTCCAATCTCTTCTATTTCTTTGACTTCAGGCATAGCTATGGCAACTGTGACAATGACCAAACAGTTGCCTACCAAAGCTGCCAAAACAACTGCAATTTCTAAATCCAAATCAAAGAAAACCCCCTCTGGTATCTCTCAAAAGGTACCAGTTCAAAAATCTACCAAAGCCAAAGAGGGGAGTGTGAAGGAGGGTAAGATAGGTGAGGGAAGGGGTGAACATCAAAGAAACCCCAAGGATTGTTGGGTTCCGAAGGCATAAAACGCAGCGGATAAACGTAAATAAAACAAAAATTTCGAAACCCAAAAACAGGATCCATGTATAATTATGGGCAGATTATGGAGATAACGAATCATACCTTTCGAGAGCTTAACTTTCACGAACTCAACGGAGATCCTAGCTATCACGCTTTGTGTCTACCTCTCGGAGAAACACCTCTATGGTATCCACACGAGCACCTTCAAGAACGTCTCACGAACTTGACTACGGAATGGATGTACTAGCCTCCTTCTTGACGATCTGAATTGCCTCTGCCTCTCTTTGCTGCTAGGGTTTTCTTAATAAATGTACAAGCCTCTTTAACCTATCATTATCTATTTATAATGGCTGATTAAAAAGGCCCATAACATATAGTATGTCATTCCCCATTAGTAGTATATCATCAACATATAGTACTATGAATGCCGCATAGCTCCCACTAACCTTCTTGTAAACACACGGTTCATCTTCATTTTGAACAAAGCCATACTCTGTGACTATTTCATCAAAACGGATATTCCATCTCCTAGAGGATTGATTCAATCCATAAATGGATCGACGCAATTTACATAACTTGCCAGCATTCCTTGGATCGACAAAACCCTCAGGTTGTGTCATGTACACATCCTCTTCAAGGCTTCCATTAAGGAAGGCTGTTTTGATATCCATTTGCCAGATTTCATAATCATGGAATGCTGCAATGGCAAGTAAAATCCTTATAGACTTGACCATAGCCACTGGTGAGAAAGTTTCATCATAGTCAATACCATGAATTTGTTTGAAACCTTTTGCAACCAGCCTAGCTTTATAGGTATGAACATTTCCATCCATGCCCTTTTTCTTCTTAAAAACCCATTTGCACCCTATGGGTTTTACCCCTTCAGGTGGATCAACCAAAGTCCATACTTGGTTTTCGTACATGGAATCTATCTCGAATTTCATTGCTTCAAGCCATCTCTTATAGTCTGGACTGTTCATAGCATCTTGGTATGTGAGAGGCTCATCTTCATCTATGAGCATCAAATCACCACACTGAGTCATGAGAAATCCATATCTCTCTGGCTCATGGCAAAATCTACCAGATCTACGAACAACCTGTGTTTATTGAGCATTATCATTATTCTTCTCTTGTTCCACTTCAGGTTCAATGCTATTTTGTGGTTCTCGATCTTCATCGAGATCTATAGTTCTCCAACTCTTTCTTTTGGAAACAAAATCTCTTTCCATGAAGACAGCATCTCGAGCAATAAACACTTTCTGCTCAGAAGGACTACAAAAATAATACGCCTTTGTTTCATTAGGGTATCCTACAAAAATGCACTCTTAGGATTTAGGTCCAAGCTTGTCAGATTCTTGACGTTTCACAAATGCCTTACATCCCCAAACTTTCATAAAGTTCATGCCTGACCGTTTCTCCTTCCATATCTCATATGGAGTCTTTTGAACCTTCTTAGTAGGAACACGGTTAAGTCTGAAATCCGCTGTTTCTAGAGCGTAACCCCAGAAACTAATTGGAAGATCTGCATGACTCATCATCGATCGCACCATGTCCAACAAGGTGCGATTTATCCTCTCTGAAACTCCATTCCATTGAGATGTTCCTGGCGGAGTGAGTTGTGATACAATACCACACTCTTTCAAATACTCTCTAAATTCGGTGCTTAAGTATTCACCCCCACGATCGGATCGTAAGATCTTAATACTTGCATCTCCGCCAATTTGCTTCTCTACTTCAACCTTGTATTCTTTAAATTTTTCAAAAGAATCGGATTTGTTCTTCATAAGATACACATATCCATATCTACTGAAATCATCAGTAAATGTTATGAAGTAGTAGTAGCCTCCTCTAGCCATTACACGCATTGGGCCACATACATCACTATGTATTAGCTCCAGACGTTTAGTGGCCCTTTGACCCTTACCAGTGAAAGGGGCTTTAGTCATCTTACCAAGCAAACAAGATTCGCATTCTTGGTATGATTCAAAATCAAACTTATCCAAGTATCCATCCTTATGTAATTTGGATATGCGTTTCTCATTTATGTGGCCTGGACGACAATGCCAGAGGTATGTTTGATTTGAGTCATTCATTTTAAGTCGTTTGTTTTCTATATTACAGACAGGGTTATCTAAATCAAGAACATATAAACCATTAAATAAACGCGCAACACCATAGGTTAAATCATTCAAAGCAAAAGAGCAACTGTTGTTCTTTATTGTAAACGAAAAACCTTTCTTGTCCAAACAAGAAACAGAAATATTGTTTCTGCGAATCGCAGGCACGTAAAAACAGTCTTCTAGTTCTAAAACAAGCCCAGAGGGCATAGATAAATAATAAGTCCCTACAGCTAAAGCAGCAACTTTTGCTCCATTGCCTACTCTTAGGTCCACTTCTCCCTTAGCCAAAGTTCTACTTCTCTGCAGGCCCTGCACATTTATACAAATGTGAGAAGCACATCCAGTATCAAATACCCAAGATGTAGAAATAGACAAATTGACTTCTATAACATAAATACCTGATCCAGAAATCTGAACTGCTTTCTTTTTCTTCAGATCCTCCAAGTAAATTGGACAGTTTCTCTTCTAGTGACCATCTTTCTTACAGTAGTGACATTCGCCCTTGCCCACACCACCTTTAGGCTTTAAAGCCTGTTTGGGACCTGACTTTGGCTTGGGTGTAGAATAAGATCCAATCTTCTTCTTACCCTTCCATTTGCCCTTCCCTTTGGCCTTACCTTTATTTCCCACCATCAGTATGGGAGCATGTTCAGCTGTCTTCATGTTGGTCTCATATGTTCTCAATATATACAACAATTCAGTAGGTGTTTTGTCAAATTTTATTCATATTGTAGTTCACAACAAACTGAGTGAATTTGTTGTTCAAAGAATTCATGATTAGGTCAATATCAGTTTCCCGACCAATCGGGAAACCCAAAGTTTCAAGGTACTCAATGTAACCAATCATCTTCAGAACATGTGGGCCAACCGGTTCACTCGCCCCTTGTTTAATTAAAAAGTGACTTACTCGTATTGAACCTTTCTTGACGAGTTTGGCTTGCAAACATGCTTTGCAAGTGCTCATTGATAGTATATGCATCCATATGCACATACTGTCTTTGAAGCTCAGCACTCATAGTTGCCAACATAAGACATGCAACATCATTTGCATCATTCTCATCCCTTGTGCGTGTTACTCGTTCATCAGCAGTAGCACCCTCAGGAAGGGGGCCTGGAGGAGGAATATCAATGACATGAAGCTTGCGCTCCTGCCTGAGGACAATCCTCAAATTCCTCTACCAGTCTAGGAAGTTGTTTCCTCCTGTCAGCTTGTCCTTCTCAAGGACTGAACGTACGGATAGTGTGTTTGTGTTGTTTGCCATTACTCAGTATCTACAATAATAAAAGCGCAAAATAAACATTAGATTGTCTGAGTTAAAATTTTATGTTCATATGATTATGATATATTCATAATATATCTCTCACTATTTTTTTATCAAATTAATAGCCCTAACTATTAATTCGGAAAGTATATCCCATAAATCTTTCTAGTGAGCCAAGATCCATATTTCGTCATGTTCTAAGTCAACCACTGGTATCCTTAAAACATGATTATTTAGGTAGACAACAATTGTCAATTATATCATATATAATTCTTGGATAATTTGGTGAACAACAATTGATCTTATCTATCTAATAGATTTTTAACCAAACTCTATGCTTCTAAGTTCATAATAGTTGAATATAACCGTTTATATTCACCTTATTATGATGACTCAGTTAAGTTAGACCCAATGATACAACGTCCGAATATAACCATTTTTATTCGTCGCATTTCACCACGATAGATAGGAGTCCCCTGCCACTGACAGCCCTTCCCCTTATCGATCTAGGATTTAATGAGTGTTCATTCATTGGAAAGCATCTGATTAAAACTTAATATTTTTACTTAGGGATTTTTAATTTAGAACGATCATGATCCCATCATAAAGAGATTCCCAATTTTTCCTTGAATAAAATACTTCAAATCAATACTCGTCAATGGTTTGATTTCCAGGTAGTGGAGGAGTCACATCGGTCTCGCTTAAAACCCACAGCCTTACAAGTTCTATGAACCCGTTGTTGACAAAATCGCCCCATGTCAGAAATAAAGAAAATTCATATTTTATTCCGTGTTTCATAATCGTTTGTTAATTTTAAATCTTGAGTCGTTACATATTTTATCTTGTTTAAAGGCATGGCATGGGTGATGTATCTAATACATACATGCATCATTAATCTAATTAAAACATGCATTTTCTACTCTACACATACTATTTATACATCATATGAAAAGTGCGTAAAGTAAACGTGCAATAGTTATGGCCCAATCCTATGTGATCTTTTCAGGCTAATGAAAAGATCAAGGTCATTCTATGGTGTAAAAATAACTATTACATATGTCTTCTCTATTGCTTCCATTGTCTCCTTGGCTTCCATTGGATTCATCCTCTTTCCCTTATCCTTCTTGGATGTTACATTAAGAATTATACTAATGAACTTACAAAAGAACTCGAGTTACATTCGAGATAAAACAAATACAAATAGAAAACGACATGCAAGTCGTATTTATTACAAACCAAAAGAATAAACCATTACAACTAAGGTCTTAAGGCCATAACTATGCACCATGCTCAAGTAACCATTAAAGAACATGTTAGATCAAATAAAGATGACATACTATTTATCACTTATCATGATCAAGTATGAGAATACTAGCAAAACATGTATCAGAATACTATTCCAGAAGCATGTATCAATATACACACGATCCATATCCTAGTTACCAAAAATATGTATCAGTATACATATTTTAAGAGATCGCATACATATGAGTTATGGCAGATCTTAAACATACTAGTATCATCATATAGATCATTAACAGATTCATCATATCATTCATATAACATAACTGTTATCATGGCAGACTCATAGAACATAATTGTTATCATGGCAGACTCATCACACATGCATACTTGTAAAAATACAGTAAACACGTAACCAAATCAGCCCCTTATACACGTAGCTCTGATACCATTGTTGGGTTCCGAAGGTATAAAACGCAGCGGATAAACGTAAATAAAACAAAAAATTCAAAACCCAAAACAGGATCCATGTATAATTATGGGCAGATTATGGAGATAACGAATTATACCTTTCAAGAGCTTAACTTTCACGAACTCAACGGAGATCCTAGCTATCACGCTTTGTGTCTACCTCTCGGAGAAACACCTCTATGGTATCCACACGAGCACCTTCAAGAACGTCTCACGAACTTGACTACGGAATGGATGTACTAGCCTCCTTCTTGACGATCTGAATTGCCTCTGCCTCTCTTTGCTGCTAGGGTTTTCTCAAAAACGTACAAGCCTCTTTAACCTATCATTATGTATTTATAATGGCTGATTAAAAAGGCCCATAACAACAAAGCCCAACCCTAGTAGGTATTGGATTAAATAATAAAAATGAATTTCTATTATTTAATTAATAACTAAGTCATACTTAATTATTATGGGCAAAAACATTCCTTTTAATTTGAATTTATATTATTTCAATTAAGTCTTACTTAATTTTAATAAAATTCAAATAATCATCAATTAATTTAAATCCATAATTTAAATTAACTATTCCATTAAGTGCTCTATTTGTGCGACCCTATAGGCTATTATTTAATTGGCAATAATTTTATTCTCTAATAAAATTATAAACAATGAGCGGTATCTAGTAATACATCATTGTTACCCAATTAAACAATAATTAAATCGTGATTAGATAAAACCTTTCGTGATTAATGTTTTTCGTGTAATATAATCCCTTTAACCATACATATTATAGATTAAACTCGAGGCATGTATTTAGTCATCCTCTTCAATATTTAATCCGGGTTTACTTGATCCATGAGTAGATTATCAAGACAAATCATTATTTGAGCATGGCCATGCTTTTATAATCTCACTCAATCAAGAGGCCAATAATATCTCTCCTTATTATAGGAGGGTTAAATCCTTTATCTATCATTCATATTTCTTATACGACTCATGATATACCCGATGTCCACTTTTATCATCACCCGATTAAAAGTAACTTTTAATGTAGTCAAACTATATTAATCCTCGTATAGAAATATAATGATTTCAAGTCAAAGGATCGGTACACCATTATTACTGTGAGTCTTTCTTATGACTTTATTAAACATGAAGAATCTCACTGTGGGTCTGTCCAGTACCATGTACTCTCACATATACCTATGTATTGACTTTAGTATCCACATACTTATAACCAATGAGATGTGGTTATCTTGTCAAACAACATACTAGTCTATTTATGTATTATTATTGTCCTATATAATAATACTCGACTAGGGACCTTTAAGAATATGATATATTATATAATCTCAAGTTCAAGTCATGTACTTAAACTATATAATTTGTATCATGATTCTAAGGACATTTATTATGCTAACAAAATATCGCAGTAATTAAGGTCATAATAAATACATTTATTGAATGATCAACTGACATAAAGATTTAAAAGAATAATGTATTGCCTCTAGGGCACCTACACTAACAGGAGAGCCATCTGAAGAATTTGGAGTAAATTCTGATGATGATGACTCTGGTTCTTTGGATGGAAGCATGAACTTAGGGGGAGCTGAAGGCCCAAGTTCCGCTTTAAGTTTACCTAAATGGGCATGGGCAAAGGAATTTTCACCAGGGCAATTTGAGGTGTCTTTGGTAAAAAAAATAATAGCTATTCAGCAGGCCCTTCAGGAAGCTTCAGATGCTGGTACCAAGGCTGTTCTTCAAGCTCACCTAGACTCTTTACATTTAATGAAGATCCAACACTCAAGACAGAATCTCAGTGTGGATGAATTGAAAAAGGATATAGCTGACTTAAAGACATATAACTCTGAGAAGCTGGATTCAATAATGCCATATGGTACCATGCATGATCTATTACTAAGATTAAGGAGAGAATCAGATTCTGACAAGAAGATAGCCAAGCTGGAGAACAGAGTTCAGGTTATTGAGAATTCAGTGGCTCTACTTCTTCAAAATCAACAGACTCAGACAAATCTTCTTATGCAACTGGCTAAAGCACAAGGCCTAACTCCTCCAATTGATGATAACAAAAAGGGGGAGAGAGAATCAAGTAAGGGAGAGAAAGGACCAACTGCGGGGGAGAAACTTCTAGTTCAAATCAGCAAAGTAATTGTACCTTCAATTACTATCTCCAAGCCACCAGTTGCAGATGGTATAGATCTTATAAATGCAGCAGCAGCAAAAGATTGATGAGGAAATACAGCAAAAGTTTCAATTAGTCAAGGAACCAGATCAGTCAGCCATCCATCACTCTCATGTCAAGCTAATCAATGTAAATGAGATGAGCATGAACTATCTGGAGAAAGGACAATCTTCCTGCATCAAGACTACAAAGGCTGGGATAATTCTTAAACCAAGGGCAAACTATCCAAAGTTATCTTTGAAGAACCCTATGGATTCTGTGTATGAGACACCCAAGCCTGATGAAAAGAAGCTTCTGTCAAGATCTATTCTCCTCTACAAAGATCCAGCTGATTCAGCCTCAAGAAAGAGAATTGCAAAGATATTCAGAAATGGGAAGGAAATTTGTTTGGTAGCTGGACATCCACAATTTGCTCATGCAAAGGAAGAAGAAAAATCCAGATTGAAGTAGGAAAAGAGGCAAGCTGCTCTAGATGCAAAGAAGTCTAAACAAAAGAAAGAACAGTTTGCTATCTTGGCCAAGCTACAGGCTGTGAACTCTTCTCAACAAATTCCCTCTCAACCATCTCAAGCTACTGAATCAGAGAAGAAGATTGAAGAACAGAAGAAATCCTCAAGAAAGAAAGAACTGGCTAAAAGAACAAAAAGAAAGTTGGATGTTGTTGACAATGAATTGGAAGATCAATTTCCAAAGAAATCCACTCAAGATGAAACTCAAGCATCAAAGCCCTCTGTGGTGTTTGAAGACATAAGGGTGGTGGACCCCTACAGGAACATACATGGAGAGCCTATTGTTCCAAAGGATGAGCCAATAGAGTGGGATAAATTACCAATTCCTGACTTCAACTTGCCAATTCTTACTAAGCCAAGAAGGACAAAATCAAGGGCAATCAAGAGAGTGAAGCTGTCACCTCTCAAATCCAAGTCAGTAGTCAAAGCTCAACCCAAGATCAACAGGGGATACTACCTGTACTTGTGTGACATCAAAGAATTCTCAGATCTAAACCTTTATCTGGAGGAGCTGGATGAGGTAAGGGCAATTGATGCATACAGAAACCTACCTGAAAGGTTGGTGTTCAAGTACAAAGGGGGAAGGGAGATTCAGTGGCCTCTTCACAGGAGACTTCAAGAAAGCCAAGCTGTGTTGATCAAAGTCTATTCATCCTTCAAGAAAAACTTTGGGTTCAATGTAACTGCAAGAAGATTAGTATTGAAGAAGATTGAAGAGCTAAGGAGTGTTAGAGCCAAAGATGCACTACCCAAAACTCTTATCATCCCATACACAGGGAGAAGAGTGCATCTAAGGCCCTACTGGCTGATGGAATTCATGGATGACAAGGGTGTTAGAAGATTCTTCAGATTAGAAGACCAATTGAGTATCTCTAGCAATGAGACTCTCTTGGAAATGCAAGAAATGTTAGATCTCTCAGAATCTGATGAATTAGAATTCCACAGACAGCTCCAGAATCAAATTGAAGAAAACAACAGAAAGCTTGGAAGAAGATCCAGACCTTCAAGAAACTAGAAAAATCTGCTCAGACTAGAGGAGCATCTTGAACTGACTGTGAGCCAAACCTTGTACATTTTTGTTTAAATTGAAGCACTTTCAGTTTTATCTACTTACCTTTAAAGATATATGTTTAGGATGTTTTGTTATCATCAAGTATCTCTTAATTTATGGCTACAATTCCAGTAGACATAAATTGGGGGAGATTGTTGTGAATATGTTGTGTACTTGATGATTACCTAAACAAAACATCTAAGTAGATTTTACTTAGTGAAATAAAGTAGCACTCGACGGATAAGAATTATAGTCCCGACGGATAACTCATTATAGTCCTGATGGATGACTAACTTATTATCCATCGAGTGAGTAGCTTATGTAATAATAAGTTTGTAGCATAGTGTTGTATGCACCTTTGTATAGAATCTGGAGTATCATTTAAGTCATGTTGACTTTAACTAGATATGCAGAATAGGTTGATTAACTGTACATAAGCAATGTCTTGTAATTCTGTATAAGTAAAATGAATTCAAGTGCCAAAATAGCTACCAACGGATGATTAACAAAGCTTCGACAGATGACCAAAATAGCTACCAACGGATGTTTAACATAGCAGTCGACGGATGATCAATTAAGTCATCGACGGATGATCTGAAAGTCGACAGATGATCACATCAAGATTCAAACATCAGTTGAACAGTGAAAGCTGACACACAGCCGTTGAGTTGGATACAAATACACTGTGGAAGCCCATTAACTGGGTAATAGAGGACGAAAAGCAGCAAAGATCAAGACTGTTAGATTTTATATTTGTTCAGTTCTTTTGACTTTGTAATCTTGGTAATATATAAACCAAGAGAGTAGCAAATAGAAAAATAACTGAGAGAGCTATGAAATAACAACAGAGAAATCTTTGTAATCACTATCTTTAGCATTTCCTGTGTTCTTAGCAGTTCTATTTGTGTAAGCAGCTGTGGGCATTTCTGCACACACAGTCCTCTCGAAATATTAAATATATCTCTGGTGGAATTGTTTAAATCCACCAGAAAGTTTTTAAAGACTCTTGTTTTTAATTACTAACGTTTTGATTCATTCAAGTTTACATTCCGCATTGTGCTAATCAAAACAAATATATCCATAATCGAGTTGAACATTTTAATTTTAAGAAAAAGGTTCAAGAATTCCATTCAATCCCCCTTCTGTAATTCTTGCTATATTGTTAAGGGACTAACAATTTGATATTCATCTTGCATGTTAGGATTAGAAAAATCCATTTAATGTACCCCTCCCGACAACGAGACTCGTTCCCGGTTGATAAGATTAATTTTTAAAATGATTTTTCGTCGATCCAACCGTACGGATGTTAAGATATATCAATTTTAGTCATATGAAAAAAATATTAAAAAATTTGAAATTCATTTTGCATGTCAGGTTTAGAAAAATCCAGTTAATGTACCCCTCCCGACAACGAGACTCGTTCCCGATTGACAAGATTAATTTTTAAAATGATTTTTTCGACGATTCAACCATACGGATGTTAAGATATATCAATTTTAGTCATATGAAAAAATTATTAAAAAATTTGAAATTCATCTTGCATGTCATGTTTAGAAAAATCCAGTTAATGTAACCCTCCCAACAACGAGACTCGTTCCCGATTGACAAGATTAATTTTTAAAATGATTTTTTCGACGATCCAACCATACGGATGTTAAGATATATCAATTTCAGTCATATGAAAAAATTATTAAAAAATTGGAAATTAATCTTGCATGTCAGGTTTCGAAAAATCCAGTTAATGTACCCCTCCTGACAACGAGACTCGTTCTCGGTTGACAAGATTAATTTTTAAAATTATTTTTTCGACGATCCAACTGTACGGATGTTAAGATATATCAATTTTAGTCATATGAAAAAATTATTAAAAAATTTGAAATTCATCTTGCATGTCAGATTTAGAAAAATCCAGTTAATGTACCCCTCCCGACAATGAGACTCGTTTCCGGTTGACAAGATTAATTTTTAAAATGATTTTTTCGACGATCCAACCGTACGGATGTTAAGATATATCAATTTTAGTCATATGAAAAAATTATTAAAAAATTTGAAATTCGTCTTGCATGTCAGGTTTAGAAAAATCCAGTTAATATACCCCTCCCGACAACGAGACTCGTTCCCTATTGACAAAATTAATTTTTAAAATTATTTTTCGACGATCCAACTGTACGGATGTTAAGATATATCAATTTTAGTCATATGAAAAAATTATTAAAAAATTTGAAATTCATTTTACATGTCAGGTTTAGAAAAATCCAGTTAATGTACCCCTCCCGACAACGAGACTCGTTCCCGGTTGACAAGATTAATTTTTAAAATGATTTTTTTGACGATCCAACCATACGGATATTAAGATATATCAATTTTGGTCATATGAAAAAATTATTAAAAAAATTGAAATTCATCTTGCATGTCTGGTTTAGAAAAATCCAGTTAATGTACCCCTCTCAACAACGAGACTCGTTTCCGGTTGACAAGATTAATTTTTAAAATAATTTTTTGATGATCCAACCGTACGGATATTAAGATATATCAATTTTAGTCATATGAAAAAATTATTAAAAAATTTGAATTTCATCTTGCATGTCTGGTTTAGAAAAATCCTGTTAATGTACCCCTCCCGACAACGAGACTCGTTCCCGGTTGACAAGATTAATTTTTAAAATTATTTTTTCGATGATCCAACTGTACGGATGTCAAGATTTATCAATTTTAGTCATATGAAAAAATTATTAAAATATTTGAATTTCATCTTGCATGTCAGGTTTAGAAAAATCCTGTTAATGTAACCCTCCCAACAACGAGACTCGTTCCCTATTGAAAAGATTAATTTTTAAAATGATTTTTTCGATGATTCAACCATACGGATGTTAAGATATATCAATTTTAGTCATATGAAAAAATTATTAAAAAATTTGAAATTCATCTTGCATGTCAGGATTAGAAAAATCCAGTTAATGTACCCCTCCCAACAACGAGACTCGTTTCCGTTTGACAAGATTAATTTTTAAAATGATTTTTTCAACGATCCCACTGTACGGATGTTAAGATTTATCGATTTTAGTCATTTGAAAAAATTATTAAAAAATTTGAAATTCATCTTGCATGTCAGGTTTAGAAAAATCCAGTTAATGTACCCCTCCCGACAACGAGACTCGTTCCCGGTTGACAAGATTAATTTTTAAAATGATTTTTTCGACGATCCAACCGTACTGGATGTTAAGATATATCAATTTTAGTCATATGAAAAATTATTAAAAAATTTGATATTCATCTTGCATGTCAGGATTAGAAAAATCCAGTTAATGTACCCCTCCCGACAACGAGACTCGTTTCCGGTTGACAAGATTAATTTTTAAAATGATTTTTTTGACGA
>NW_027417627.1:0-102762 GCF_009905375.1 Apium graveolens | reverse complement strand
TGTAATAACCCCAAAATTTTCAACTTTTTGTAACCCTTGTGAATAGTGTTTTAGCTGAATGAGAAAACTTTTCACGCCACACTATGTAGGGGTTCTGTTATGGATATTCTGGGATATTATTAGTACTCTATGAAGTATATAAGTGTATGTAAAGATCGTCAGAATCCAATTCCGAACACTTTGGTTTTTCCCGGAAATCCACAAGATACGGAGAGAATTGAGTATAAGGTAACAGGATAAAAAGGATTTAAATTAAAGGATTATAATAGAGGATCATAAAAAGGAATATAATGTATTGAGAAAGGTTAAGGGAACCTAAGTAATAAGATCCCGGGTATGATCCTTCAAACGATAAACGAGAACGAAAGTAAGCGAACCGTATAACAGATCAGCGGTCATTAGGCAAACGATTAGGAAGTTAATCAAAGGGATTAGTGGGAATGATGTCATCCAACCAATAGAAAGACAAGGAAGGGAGGATGACATCATGAGGATGACATAAGCATGACATGGGAAGGAGGTGTGGTAGCTTTGTAACCACACAATTCAAGGGCAAAAGGTAATTGACTAAATCAAACAAAAAACCAAGCAACCAAGCCAAGTAAAATCATTCATCAAAAAATCAAAAAGCAACCAAGGCTTTGTTCTTGAAGCTCTCGGCTTTTCACTATTCAAAGGCAAGAATTTCAAAATCAAGATCCAAGCTTCCTAAATTGGTAAGATAATTCCCTAATCATCTTCATGCTTAGTTAGGACTATCATGAGTTTAAGCCATTAATTCCTTCTCAATCTTCTTCATTTAATCAAGAAGAAGACAATGAATAGTGTTTTCAAGTTTTTAACTTGAACTTTTTCTTGTTTTTCTTGAAGATCCAAGCATTCTTAAGACTTCTCAAAGCTTCTTAAGGCTTCCTAGCTCCACCCACCACTTCAAGGAAGGTATACCATCTCCAAACCCTAGATTCCTATATATTATAAGATGATTTTGATTAGTGGATGATATTGTAGCTTGTTGTTATGATTTAGAGTTTGGGATTTGGAATGGTAGTGAAATGGAATGGTAATTGTTGTGGTTTTGATTTAAAAGAACTTAAGTATGATTAAAGTTAAGTTTAGGCATAAGTATGAATGATTAAATTGAATTGGTTGGGATTGTTATGATGTGATAAGGATGGGTGTTGGTTGTATGTTGGATTTGAGGTTGGTTTTTGTGGTTGGTTTTGAATGGTTTAAAATTTGGAAATCGCGTAAACATAGCCGTCGTAACGTCCGATTTTCTTTGGACTGTTTTTGTGCATAGCATTAGGACCCGAGAACCCCCTGCTAGATTATGACCACTGCCATGTTTAGATAGCTCATGTTACGAGCTTCGTTTTGATATGTAGTTCGTTCGATTCCGATGCACGGTTTAGGAGAAACGACCGTTTCAAGTAACGGCGTTTCGCGAACGAAACTTTTTCCCTCGCCTTACTTTGAAACATAGGTTAAAGACCAAAAAGGGTTAATTAATGTATGAAACATTTATGGTAAGTGTGTTAGGCAGTTGGTAAGACACTCGCGAAGGAATCGCTTTAAAACTCGTAAAGGTTAAATTATTAAAAATGGTGGAGCCGAGGGTACCCGAGTGACTTAAGCAAATCAGTGAGCGCAAAACAAGCGTTAGAGTCTAAGTTAGTTAAAGTATAGATTTACAAGTGATTTTGGTTTAATTCCAACTTACTTGTTGTTTATAGGTTACCAGACTCGTCCCGAGCCTTTTATCACCCCAAGTCGCTCAGGCAAGTATTCTATCCGTTATACTGTTGTTGTGATGTATACATTTGTATATGCATGATCTTGCGATAATGCATGTTGGTTATTTAGCAAATTCTTGCGATATATTGTAGCATGTGATATGGTATATATGCATGCCTGTTTCATATTCTTGAAATATATATCTGTTGGTTCAGTTGATAATACCTATGCTAGAGGATAGCGGTAACTTGCATATACCCTTAGTATAGGGACCCAAAGGTGAAAATATTTTCTAAAACCGGGAGTCGAGGATCCCGAGTAGATTTTGTATATATGGATATGGATATATATATATATTTATATATATATATATGGTTATAGTTTTCCAAACTATTAATCGAATAAGGTTTATTCGATAACTTTAACTTTATTTTATTATTGAATATTATTTAATATTATTCGAGGCTATGACTCCTTTATATTAATGAATATTATTTGAATATTCATTCGAGGGCTTATGACTCTTTTTATTATTTATTGAATATTATTTGAATATTCATTCGAGGCTTATGACTCTTTATATTATTTAATGAATATTATTTGAATATTCATTTGAGGATCTATGACTCCGATTATTTGCTGAGTATATTCTTTATTTTATTAAAGAATAAGGTGTCAATAATCAAACTTATTTTCGATTATTCAAATAAAGATAATACTTTCATATAAGTATATCTTTGGTTATTTAATACTCGTTTCAAGTATAAGTTTTAATACTTCTACTTCAATTATTTTTATAAAGATTATTCTTTATGGGAATATTATTTAAATAATAATATTCAGTCATTTTCTAAATATTCTGGGGACTGATTTACTTCATTAAATCAGCTTTACTCCAAACACTCTATAAAGTGTTTTCGAGTCTTCAAAATGATTTTTAAAGTCAGAGCGGATCCCAAAACTCATTTTTATATTTAAGATCTTCCTTTTTAAGGGGATTTAAATACTCGCTCAAAACCTGGGGAATCCGGCTCTGTGGTGTATTTTATATTCGCAACGAGGTTGCAGTTTTGGTAAATGAATTGATTACTTGCCCAATGTTCGGGAAGTAAGCCCATCTAATTGAGTCGGCATAAGCGACAGGCCGGGGTACGGTCTATTATTGTGTAAGTGGCTGGGTGGCAGTCCATCAACGCGTAAGAGGCCGGGTGGCGGTCCAGCACAGGTCCTATGAGGCCAGGGTGATGACCGGTGGGGATTCATCCATCTACTAGTAGAAAAGGTTACTTATTGGTATCTTTGCCTGATCAGCAAGATATCTGGTTTATGCCAAAATTCTTTTCCTTTCCAAAATTCATTGGATGTTTCAAACTCTGTTCATACTTTACATAACAGAGGTTCCAGGAAATGTTTAAAGAGATATATATGTGGATATATATATATCGGGACTAAATAAAGTATCTCATAACTTTTTCATTCAATAATATTTCAAAGATTGAATCTATTCAAGTCTTAACTTGTGGTCTCATCTATGGGATGTTTTTCTTAAAACTTATAATACTTTGAACGGTGGTAGTTCAAGTAGCTTTATAAATGATATAAGTGTGGTGAAGTATTGGTAACTTCATTCCTTGTTTTTTTATATCTAGTAAGTAATTATCTTACACATGATAGAGATTCTATAAGTATCCATTTAGATACTTATATTATTGTTATCACTATGTATTATCTTGCGAGCTGTAAGGCTCACTCTTGCTTTATTTCTTCATCACACAACAACAGTTAGGAGAGATGGCCAGACTCCAGCAGACCCAGCGCAAGCGCGTGGGAAGCGGTCCCGCGCTTCCCGATGATGTTGTAGCTGCTATAGCTGCAGAGGTTAGATCCATTGTAGTTCAGACCATCTACTTTTGAGAATCAATTATGTATAATTATACTTGTGGCAGATAATGGCAATTAACTGTAAATTATCAAGTAATCATTTTGGGTTGTAATAACTTTTAAATGGTGGATTCAAAGACTTGTACTTATTTCAATTTCATCTCTGAGACTATAACGGGTTTGGGTGTGTGTTAGTATGGGGTCCATAGCATGAGGTTATTTATTATTAATAAGTGAAGTGATATTGTGGAAAGAAAGACCGTGACAACCGGATCCCCGACCCCGGATCTGGGGGTGTACAGAAATGGTATCAGAGCTAAGCGGTATAACCTCAGAGATGATGCGTCGATATAATAACAAACTCACAAAGATAATAAGAACTCTTGCCAAGTTCATGGTCGGACTACTTAAAGTAGTGCTGACAGTTAAAACCCTTACGGGAACCCTTATAAGTATCATGATAGTAACTTAGCTCGTTGAATGTGTAGGCGCCTGAGATAGAGGACCCTGAGATGTTCGAGCGTGAGCATGATGAGGCATTACTAGATGTTGAGGATCAGGAGGAGCCTGAGATGGAGGAGGATGAGGGAGGACCCCTCAGAGGAGCCTGAGACGGAGGTCCATGCTATTTCAGAGGAGGAGGACCCCTCAGAGGAGTCAGAGACAGAGGTTATTGCTATTCCAGATGAGGAGGACACGGATGAGGTCCCAGTAGGCTGAGGAGCGTGTTGGACCTATGGTAGTGTATGCTGGTATCCCATTACCCACACTTCCGGTGGTCAGAGCCCCTACCCCTCCACCAACTATCTTGGATTCCTGATGATGACAGCTCAGAGACCCATACTTCCGAGCCTAGGCAGACCGAGGAGGCACCCTCAGCGGCTCCGGATTCACCACCCCCTTGACCCTGCCCACAGGCAGTCTTCGTTAGCTCATGGATATGTTCATGATATATTGAGGACCCGAGTGGCTGTTGCCGAGGGCCGACTAGATGAGGCCAGGAGGGAGTTGGATGCAGAGAGGGCGGGTAGGCGTACCCGAGCTTATGAGACTAGGGCTTCTATACCCCGATCCTTGAGGAGGGAGCTTACGGGGATAGAGCTCACATCCCGAGCGAGGGCTCAGATCGCTCCAGGGGGACAGGCATGGTAGGATCTCCAGGCGGCAGGCCGACTATATCTTCCGTCGTGCGATGGAAAGGGTTTGGGAGCTGACCCGCTCCGGTGTGTGATTCAGGATTGATGATGGAATAGTCTAGTTGTCTAGTTAGCCGAGGCCTTAGTAAGAGCCAATTTTCCGGGATAGTTGACTTGTATATAGCATCCCTTTTTCTGACTAGACAGATAGACTCTTGTGTATCACTTTTGGGACAGATGACTGTAGCACTGTTGTACTTTTGACCAGATCAAACTATGTATTTCTCGCATTATTTATATATTTGTTTCCTTCGGTTCAGTTCCATAGTGACGGGATCACTGTTTTATCATTATTATTACTGCCCTTCGTATTAGAACTTTCTTAAAATAATAGAATTGCGATATACGTTCTCCCCCATTATAAGATCTGTGCAAGGCACAATGTTGTATATGATTGTGACCTAACGTTGAATTTTCCCCAATAATTGTTTTTATAATTATCAGAATCATGCCGCCAAGAAAGATTGGAACTAGGGCGAACCCTGGATCTGAAGACCAGGGAAGCCATAACCAGGATGATAGGAACCAGGAGCACAGTGAAGAGGAAGATGAGGATTATGTGGAACAGGATGACTCCCTGTATGAGAGGAAGAGGAAACATATGATGTTGAGGGATTTGAGATAGAGGCTGAAGAAGGAGAAACCGAGGTTGAGCACCAGTACCAAACCCAGACATGGATCCCATGGGCCAGTTCATGCAACTCCTAAGGCAGAATTTGGAACGTCAACCCAACCCACCCCCTCAAGGAAGTAACAATGCTGTGGCAAACTCTTTCAGGCTTTTAAGTCCCTTAAGCCCCCTGAGTTCCACGGATCAGCCGACCCAGTTGAGCAAGGGCATGGTTAAGGAATGGAGAAATCTTTTGAGATTTTGAGTACCGAGGAGGCAACAGAAGACTGTATTTGCTACCTACCTTCTGAAAGGAGAAGCTAACTACTGGTGGGAGGCCAAGAAAACATGGAGACAGATGCTATTATAACCTGGGAGAGATTTAGTCAGTTGTTTCTGGTAAAGTATTTCCCGAGGTTTATGGAAAACCAGATGGAGCTCAAGTTCTTGGAGCTAAAGCAGAATAACTTGTCTGTAGCAGAGTATGAGGCGAAATTTACTGAGTTATCAAGGTTTGTGCCGAGTTTGTGAGCACCGAGGAAAAGAAGCTAGGAGGTTTCAGCAGGGACTGAAACCGTGGATTCAGAATAGGGTGGCAATCCTTGAGCTTACGGACTATGCCACTCTGGTGCAAAAGGCAACGATTGTAGAAGTTGGAAGTGAACAGATGCAGAAGGAAAGAGAGAAGAAAGGAATAAAGAGGAAAAGTATAGCATGGGTGGAGGTTCCGCAGGAAGGAGCTTCCCAACTAGATTTAATCGAGGAGCAGTGTCCCTACCAGGAAGGAACACTGGGTTTAAGCGTCCAATGAGTGTGAGTGTGAGCCAGGGCGGCCAGAAGTCAAGAATGTCCTATTCCAACCAGTCTCGACCCCCTTTGCCAGCCTGTAACATATGTGGAAGGAATCACACTGGGGAGTGTAAAGGAAAGCCTGTACCTGTTTTAAGTGCGTTTGGGAAGGCCACTACTCAATAAGTGCCCATCATCAACCCCTGCCGTCATTCCAACCGCCACTTGTCATCAGTGCGGACGCCCAGGTCATTGGAAGAGGGAATGCCCAATGAACAAACCAGCAGCTTCGGGAGCAAGCAGGGCTGCTTCCAATAAGCCACCTACTGCGAGGACTTTCAACATGACAGTCCAGGATGCTATGAAAGATTCAGATGTGATAGCAGGTACCCTTTCTCTAAATTCAGTCAGTGCAAATGTTTTGTTTGATTCGGGAGCAACTAAATCTTTTATATCAAAGGACCTTGCGCGTAAGTTAAAACTTAAGGCTGAACCCTTGATAGAACCCTTACAAGTAGAAATAGCCAATCATGAAATTATTCCTGTTAACCAGATTCACCCCGCCTGTGAGATAGGCATAGGGGAGCAATCTTTCAATGTTGATCTGATTCCTTTTAAATTAGGGGAGTTCGATGTGATTTTGGGAATGGACTGGCTATCTAGCAATGATGCTCAGATAGACTGTAAAGGGAAGAAAGTTAAGTTAAATATCCCCGGGAAGAAAGGAAGTTATATTTAGAGGAAAGAGGCAGACGCATAAATTTTTGACTATGGCCCAGGCCAAAAGGATGCTACGAAAAGGAAGTGAGGCTTACCTAGCCTATGTGGTGGACACGCAGAAGGAGGTGCCCAACTTACAAGATATTCCAGTAGTCAACAAATTTGAAGATGTATTCCCCCAAGACCTTCCGGGATTACCACCCGATAGAGTGATTGAATTTGCTATTGAGTTGGCCCCAGGGACGACGCCAGTTTCAAAAGCACCTTACCGGTTAGCCCCATTAGAAATGAAGGAATTAGCTATCCAATTGCAGGAACTCTTGGATAAGGGTATGATAAGACCCAGTGTGTCTCCGTGGGGAGCACCAGTTTTATTTGTTAAGAAGAAAGATGGGAGCATGAGGTTGTGCATAGACTATCGAGAGTTGAACAAGCTAACCATAAAGAACAGGTACCCATTGCCTAGAATAGACGATCTGTTTGACCAGCTAAAGGATGCTGTTTATTTTTCCAAGATCGACCTGAGAACTGGATATCACCAACTAAAGATTAAACCCGAAGATATTTCCAAGACAGCGTTCCGTACCAGGTATGGGCATTATGAGTTCTTGGTAATGTCCTTTGGATTAACCAACGCCCCAGCGGCTTTCATGGATTTAATGAATAGAGTATTTAAGAAGTACTTGGACAAGTGTGTGATAGTTTTTATCGATGATATTTTGATCTACTCAAGGACTCAGGCAGAACATGCAGAGCATTTGAGGATAGCTCTAGGAATACTCAGAGAGGAGCAGTTATATGCCAAATTCTCGAAGTGTGAATTCTGGCGGAATGAAGTAAGTTTTTAGGACATGTGATCAATAAAGAAGGAGTATTGGTCGACCCCTCCAAGATAGAGGCGGTCTCAAATTGGGAAAGGCCAACCACACCCACAGAGGTAAGGAGTTTCATAGGATTGGCCGGCTACTATCGTAGATTTGTTCAGGACTTTGCGAAGATCGCAGCCCCCTTTGACACGACTTACTCGTAAGACAGAGAAGTTTGAATGGACGGGAGAAATGCGAGAACAGTTTTCAGGAATTAAGAAAAGGTTGATAACGGCTCCGGTATTGGCATTACCGGACGGAAAAGGAGATTTTGTGATATATAGTGACGCGTCGCACAAAGGATTAGGATGTGTGCTTATGCAGCACGGTAAAGTTATTGCGTATGCGTCGAGACAACTGAAGGAATACGAGGTTAGATATCCTACTCATGACCTTGAGCTCGCGGCAATAGTATTTGCTTTAAAAATTTGGAGGCACTACTTGTATGGAGAGAAGTGCGAGATTTTCACAGACCATAAGAGCCTCAAGTACATATTTACGCAGAAAGAGCTCAACATGCGCCAGAGGAGATGGTTAGAACTAATTAAGGACTATGATTGTGAGATTCTCTATCATCCAGGGAAAGCCAATGTGGTGGCTGATGCCCTTAGTAGAAAGGAGAGACTCAGAATGATAACGACTTCGAAGAGTTGATAAGGGATTTTGAGAGAATGGAAATAGAAGTAAAGGTAACCGGAACCGGAGCTGAAAAGCTTTTGAGATCTCAGTACAGCCAGAGTTATTGGAAAAGATCAGATTGTGCCAGGAGAAAATAATGAATGAAGGCAGAGAGTCAATGACTGGAGAGGAGATCCATACTGAGAAAGATGATAAAGGGATAATGAGGTACTCCTACCGAATTTGGGTTCCGAATGTTCAAGAACTTAAGATGAGATTTTGGATGAAAGCCATAGTTCAAGGTATTCCATTCACCCAGGGAAGTACAAAGATGTATAGGGATTTGAAGGAATATTACTGGTGGCCCAACATGAAGAGGGACGTAGCAGAATGGGTAAACACGTGTTAGACTTGCCAAAGAGTAAAGGCAGAGCACCAGAGACCCAGTGGACTTTTGCGACCCCTGGAGATTCCCGAATGGAAATGGGAACAGATAGCGATGGATTTTGTTGTAGGCTTGCCAAGGACGAAAGCCAATCACGACGCCATTTGGGTAAATATAGACCGACTGACAAAGTCAGCTCATTTCATTCCTATCAATGAGAGATACACAGTCGATAGACTGGTGGACATTTACCTTAAGGAAATAGTGACACGACATGGAGTCCCAGCGTCCATTGTCCTCAGACCGAGACCCTAGGTTCAACTCCAGATTTTGGAGGAGCTTTCAGGAGTGTGCGGGGACCAAGTTAAATATGAGTACCGCGTACCATCCCAGACGGATGGACAGAGTGAAAGGACCATCCAGACACTAGAGGATATGTTGAGAGTCTGTGCAATAGACCTTAAAGGAAGTTGGGATGATCACCTGCCGTTGATCGAGTTTTCTTATAACAATAGCTTTCATGCTAGCATCGGAATGCCGCCTTATGAGGCCCTGTATGGAAGAAGGTGTCGATCTCCCTTATACTGGGATGAAGTAGGAGAGCGGAAGATGCTCGGACCCGAAATGGTCCAAAGGACCAAAGATATAGTGGATCTTATCAGAGGGCGACTTGTGGCAGCCCAAGACAGACAGAAGAAATATGCAGACCTAGCCCGAAAGGACAAGGAATATGAAGTAGGGGACTTAGTACTGCTGAAAGTATCCCCTTGGAAGGGATTAATGAGGTTCGGAAAGAAAGGAAAACTAAGCCCAAGATACATTGGACCTTTTGAGATATTAAGACGGATTGGAAAGTTAGCTTACGAGCTAGCCCTACCCCCTAATTTGCAACAAGTTCATAATGTGTTCCATGTGTCAATGCTAAGGAGGTATCATCGGGATGCCAGGCACATAGTGGAGTACGAGCAGGTGGATATGCAGCCCGATCTAACTTACGTGGAGGAGCCAGTAAGGATTATGATAAGAAGGAGCAGGTGCTTCGGAACAAAGTGATCAAGCTAGTCAGAGTACTATGGGAGAATCATAATGTGGAAGAATCAACTTGGGAACTAGAGAGCACAATGCTAGAAAAGTACCCCCATTTGTTTTCTGTTTGATTCCGGGACGGAATCCTTTTAAGGAGGGGAGACTGTAATAACCCCAAAATTTTCAACTTTTTGTAACCCTTGTGAATAGTGTTTTAGCTGAATGAAGTATATAAGTGTATGTAAAGATCGTCAAAAATCCAATTCCGACACTTTGGTTTTTCCCGGAAATCCCAAGATACGGAGAGAATTGAGTATAAGGTAACAGGATAAAAAAGGATTTAAATTAAAGGATTATAATAGAGGATCATAAAAAGGAATATAATGTATGGAGAAAGGTTGAGGGAACCTAAGTAATAAGATCCCGGGTATGATCCTTCAAACGATAAACGAGAACGAAAGTTAAGCGAACCGTAATAACAGATCAGCGGTCATTAGGCAAACGATTAGGAAGTTAATCAAAAGGGATTAGTGGGAATGATGTCATCCAAACAATAGAAAGAGGACAAGGAAGGAGGATGACATCATGAGGATGACCTAAGCATGACATGGGAAGGAAGGAGGTGTGGTAGCTTTGTAACCACACAATTTCAAGGGCAAGAAGGTAATTGACTAAATCAAATACAAAACCAAGCAACCAAGCCAAGTAAAATCATTCTCATCAAAAAAAAATCAAAAAGCAACCAAGGCTTTGTTCTTGAAGCTCTCGGCTTTTCACTATTCAAAAGGCAAGAAGAAATTCAAAATCAAAGATCCAAGCTTCCTAAATTGGTAAGATAATTCCCTAATCATCTTCATGCTTAGTTAGGACTATACCATGAGTTTAAGCCATTAATTCCTTCTCAATCTTCTTCATTTAATCAAAGAAGAAGACAATGAATAGTGTTTTCAAGTTTTTAACTTGAACTTTTTCTTGTTTTTCTTGAAGATCCAAGCATTCTTAAGACTTCCCAAAGCTTCTTAAGGCTTCCTAGCTCCACCCACCACTTCAAGGAAGGTATACCATCTCCAAACCCTAGATTCCTATATATTATAAGATGATTTTGATTAGTGGGATGATATTGTAGCTTGTTGTTGTGATTTAGAGTTGGGATTTGGAATGGTAGTGAAATGGAATGGTAATTGTTGTGGTTTTGATTTAAAAGAACTTAAGTATGATTAAAGTTAAGTTTAGGCATAAGTATGAATGATTAAATTGAATTGGTTGGGATTGTTATGATGTGATAAGGATGGGTGTTGGTTGTATGTTGGATTTGAGGTTGGTTTGTGGTTGGTTTTGAATGGTTTAAAAATTGGAAATCGCGTAAACATAGCCGTCGTAACGTCCGATTTTCTTTGGACTGTTTTTGTGCATGGCATTAGGACCCGAGAACCCCCTGCTAGAATATGACCACTGCCATTTTAGATAGCTCATGTTACGAGCTTCGTTTTGATATGTAGTTCGCTCGATTCCGATGCACGGTTTAGGAGAAACGACCGTTTCAAGTAACGGCGTTTCGCGAACGAACTTTTTCCCTCGCCTTACTTTGAAACATAGGTTAAAGACCAAAAAGGGTTAATTAATGTATGAAACATTTATGGTAAGTGTGTTAGGCAGTTGGTAAGACACTCGCGAAGGAATCGCTTTAAAACTCGTAAAGGTTAAATTATTAAAATGGTGGAGCCGAGGGTACCCGAGTGACTTAAGCGAATTAGTGAGCGCAAAACAAGCGTTAGAGTCTAAGTTAGTTAAAGTATAGATTACAAGTGATTTTGGTTTAATTCCAACTTACTTGTTGTTTATAGGTTACCAGACTCGTCCCGAGCCTTTTATCACCCCGAGTCGCTCAGGCAAGTATTCTATCCGTTATACTGTTGTTGTGATATATACATTTGTATATGCATGATCTTGCGATAAAATGCATGTTGGTTATTTAGAAAATTCTTGCGATATATTGTAGCATGTGATATGGTATATATGCATGCCTGTTTCATATTCTTGAAATATATATCTGTTGGTTCAGTTGATAATACCTATGCTAGAGGATAGCGGTAACTTGCATATACCCTTAGTATAGGGACCCAAAGGTGAAAATATTTTCTAAAACCGGGAGTCGAGGATCCCGAGTAGATTTTTTATATATGGATATGGATATATATATATATATATTTATATATATATATATGGTTATAGTTTTCCAAACTATTAATCGAATAAGGTTTATTCGATAACTTTAACTTTATTTTATTATTGAATATTATTTTGAATATTATTCGAAGGCGTATGACTCCTTTATATTAAGTGAATATTATTTTGAATATTCATTCGAGGACTTATGACTCTTTTATATTATTTATTGAATATTATTTGAATATTCATTCGGGGACTTATGACTCCTTTTATATTATTTAATGAATATTATTTGAATATTCATGTGAGGATCTATGACTCTGATTATTTGCTGAGGTATATTCTTTATTTTATTAAAGAATAAGGTGTCAATAATCAAACTTATTTTCGATTATTCAAATAAAGATAATACTTTCATATAAGTATATCTTGGTTATTTAATACTCGTTTCAAGTATAAGTTTTAATACTTCTACTTCAATTATTTTTATAAAGATTATTCTTTATGGGAATATTATTTAATTAATAATATTAGTCATTTTCTAAATATTCTGGGGACTGATTTACTTCATTAAATCAGCTTTACTCCAAACACTCTATAAAGTGTTTTCGAGTCTTCAAAATGATTTTTAAAGTCAGAGCGGATCCCAAAACTCATTTTTATATTTAAGATCTTCCTTTTTAAGGGGATTTAAATACTCGCTCAAACCTGGGGAATCCGGCTCTGTGGTGTATTTTATATTCGCAACGAGGTTGCAGTTTTGGTAAATGAATTGATTACTTGCCCAATGTTCGGGAAGTAAGCCCATCTAATTGAGTCGGCATAAGCGACAGGCCGGGGTACGGTCTATTATTGTGTAGTGGCTGGGTGGCAGTCCATCAACGCGTAAGAGGCCGGGTGGCGGTCCAGCACAAGGTCCTTATGAGGCCAGGGTGATGACCGGTGGGGGATTCATCCATCTACTAGTAGAAAAGGTTACTTATTGGTATCTTTGCCTGATCAGCAAGATATCTGGTTTATGCCAAAATTCTTTTCCTTTCCAAAATTTATTGGATGTTTCAAACTCTGTTCATACTTTACATAACAGAGGTTCCAGGGAATGTTTAAAGAGATATATATGTGGATATATATATATCGGGACTAAATAAAGTATCTCATAACTTTTTCATTCAATAATATTTCAAAGATTGAATCTATTCAAGTCTTAACTTGTGGTCTCATCTATGGGATGTTTTTCTTAAAACTTATAATACTTTGAACGGTGGTAGTTCAAGTAGCTTTATAAATGATATAAGTGTGGTGAAGTATTGGTAACTTCATTCCTTGTTTTTACTTATATCTAGTAAGTAATTATCTTACACAGGATAGAGATTCTATTAAGTATCCATTTAGATACTTATATTATTGTTATCACTATGTATTATCTTGCGAGCTGTAAGGCTCACTCTTGCTTTATTTCTTCATCACACAACAACAGTTAGGAGAGATGGCCAGACTCCAGCAGACCCAGCGCAAGCGCGTGGGAAGCGTCCCGCGCCTTCCCGATGATGTTGTAGCTGCTATAGCTGCAGAGGTAGATCCATTGTAGTTCAGACCATCTACTTTTGAGAATCAAATTATGTATAATTATAACTTGTGGCAGATAATGGCAATTAACTGTAAATTTATCAAGTAATCATTTTGGGTTGTAATAACTTTTAAATGGTGGATTCAAAGACTTGTACTTATTTCAATTTCATCTCTGAGACTATAACGGGTTGTGGTGTGTGTTAGTATGGGGTCACAACATGAGGTTATTTATTATTAATTAAGTGAAGTGATATTGTGGAAAGAAAGACCGTGACAACCCGGATCCCCGACCCCGGATCTGGGGGTGTTACAAGTGTGAAGGAGAGTGAGCAAGGTGAAGGACAGGGTGAAAATCAAAGAAACCCTAGGATAAGGCTAGTGAGATGAGTGTACCTAAACCTAGCCACACCACAGTTTCCCAACAAACTGTGGTTATTAATAAGGAAATAAGCTCACTTCTAGTTTCATCCTCCCAAAATGGTATTACTATTAAAACAAGCTCCCAACCTGGAGCACATATCAAGAGGGTTAGGGACACAAGTTCACCACAGACTTATGCTAGAATGAAAGATCAAAAAACCCTTGGCGATGCACAGGGAACACACACAGTGCAAACTGGTTGTAAAGACCCATTCACTACACCATCTCAAAGTCAGATTGATGTGGCTCCAATAAATATGGAGTCACAACCAAAATCATTAATTATTGAAGCACCTGAAACACCAAATTCACCCACACACTCACTGGATGTTGACATGATCAATACATCACTTCCAAATTCTCCATCTTTAACTCTATTGGAGAAGCCAAATATCCAAGCAAGTGAGCATCATCTTTTAGATGATTTGTTGGCTCACTTGTCATTTCTTTATGAGTCTGTTGAGACATCTGTGCCTAAATTTTCATCAATCTGCACAGAGTCTACAATAGTTTCCACTCCACACTCATTCATTTCTTCTATCCGGGTGGATATTCTTCATCCGTAGAGTAGTGATTGTACCCCGACGGATGTGCCTAACAGCAGTCATCCATCGGATAGCCAAACTACTATCCCGATGGATATTCATCATCCATCGAGAGTCTCTGCACAACTGCAAATTTCTTCAATCATCACAAGTACAGAGGACTTAAAAGTAGTACAATCACTCAAAGGACTGAGTGAATGGAGTAAACTGAGTGAGAGGATGGGTTCCTCCCAGGCAAAAGGAGAGAAAATGAGTGCACATATGCAGTCCATTTCTTCAAGACTGGAAAAAGTGAGTGAGGGGAGTCCCACCTTAGATGGTGAAGGTGAGGGTGTGAGGGTGGAAAGCCAAGGGGAGCCCTTGATGAAAAAATAGAGAGATCATGAGAGAAATACAGGTACTAGAGAGATAAGGATGACCATCATTGCTAGTGAGTCAATGAATGTCAGTGATGCAGAAAGGAAGAGACTATTTCAACAAGAATATCAAGCTGTCATAGATCCTATTTCCCTAGATACTGAGACATTTACTCATCCTGCTACAGCTTATCAAACTCTAGCTGTACAGGGCAATGAGGAGGTTGAAAAGATGCTCAACTTAGTGCATACCACTCAATCTCTACAAAGAGCAAATGATGCAATCACTGTTATGCCTTCAACTACTGGCAGTGATTTTGAATTGACTGAAGACTCATTTGGGGATGTTGGTGGGGATGATGGGGAAGACATCATGAGCATAGGGGGAGATGCAGATGTTCCTTCCAGGATGTTAACTAAAGAATGTTCCGACTCACATCTTTAATCAACACTATTTAAGCTAATTTTTGACACCCAAATAGCCATTCAAACATCTACAAATGCCAGCACAAAGAGGCTACTTACAACACATCTTAAAGCTCTTCAGCTACATAAGATTCAAGCTCTCCAACACAGTCAAAGTGTGGATGAAATAAAAAAAGAAGTCTCTGAAGTAAAATAGGATTTCATAGCAAGGTTGGATGCTAGACTTTCTGGAACCACCATGGCTAAGATAGCTTAGAAGCTAAGGAAGGAAGCTGATCTCAATAAAAAAAAGTTGAGGCCATGGACTCTAGATTGTCTGATGTGGAGAAGTCAATATCCAAGGTACTTGCTAATCAAAAAACTCAGACTGCACTGCTCCAACAGTTGGTGGCTGCTCAACTCCCTTCCACTCTCCAACTTGATGCTAACAAAAAGGGGGAGAAAGAATCATCTTGTGAGGGGGAGAAACAGCTCAACATCCAAGTCAGCAAAGTAATTGTGCCAACAATTGCTTTCACAAAGCCACCAGCCATGGATAGCATTGACATCATCTGGCAGCAGCAAAACTGGAATTAAATCACAAACTGCTAAAGATTGATGTAGCAGCAACTGAGAAGGAATTAAAAGAAAAATGTAGTTAAATAGATGCAGAAATTTAACATAAATTTGGACCAATTCAGAAACCAGACAAAGTCTTTAATCATCACTCTCAAGTCAAACACATTTCTGTGAATGGAATGAGTTTAAATTATCTGGAAAAAGGGTCAAATATCTTGCATCAAATCTCCAAAAACAAATTTGGTCATGAAGCCTAAAGAAACTACTCAAGGTTTTTAGACAAAAATCTTATGGATATTGTGGTTGAGACACCTAGGTCAGATGAGAAGAAGTTGTTGTCTAGGTCAATTGCATTTTTCAAGGATCCTACTGATTCAGCACTTAAAAGAATAATTGCCAAAATCTATAGAAATGGTAAAGAAATTTGTATGGTGGTTGGACACCCTTTGCTTGTAGAAGCTAAGAAGGAAGAGAAGGAAAGAATCAGGAAAGAAAAGAAGCAGGCTACATTGGATGCTAAGAAGCTTAAACAAAAGAAGGAGCAAGCTCCTATCTTGGCCAAACTTCAAGCTGTAAAGACTACAACTGAGATTTCTGCACAACCATCTGTAATTGCTGAACCTCAAGATCAAAACGTGCAATATAAACCACAACAGAAAAGAAGGTTCAGATACAAGCTCCACTCCAAAAGAAAATTGGACTTCAGTGATGAGGAATTGGAAGACTACATTCCCAAAAAGTCTACAACTTCAACTCAGACATCAAAACCCTCAATGGTATTTGAAGAATTCAAGGTGGTGGATCCAACAAGGAATATTCATGGTGAGCCCATAATTCCAAAGGAGGAGCCAGTAGACTAGGATAGTTTGCCAATTCTTGAACTAAAATTTTCAATTTTCAATAATCCAAAGAAGACAAATACTAGAGCAAGCAAGAAAGTGAAGCCTGTGACTCTCAGATCCAAGATCCTAACCAAATCTCAACCCACAGTCAACAAGGAAGATCTCTTATACATCTGTGACATCAAGGAGTTCTCTGAAATAAACCTCTACTTGGAGGAATTGGAAGAAGTAAGAGGGATTGATGCATACAGACATCTTCCTGAAAGGCTAGTATTTAAGTATAAGGGAGGAAAAGAGATCACATGGCCACTTCACATTATTCTTCAAGAAAGCCAATATGTACTGATAAAGGTCTATTCATCCTTCAAGAAGAACTTTGGATTTAATGTAACTGCAAGGAGAATAGTCCTAAAGAAAATAGAGGAACTAAGGAGCAATAGAGCCAAAGATCCTCTTCCAAAAACTGTGTCTATTCCCTTCACAGGAAAGAGAGTACATTTGAGGCCTTATTGGCTGATGGAATTCATGGATGATAAGGGAGTTAGAAGATTCTTCAGACTGGATGACCAACTGAGTATCTCTAGCAATGAGACTCTTTTGGAAATGTAAGAAATGTTAGATTTATCTGAAGCTAATGAACTTAAATTCCACAGACAACTCCAAAGTCATATAGAAGAGAACAACATGAGGCTTGGGAAGAAATCCAGACAATCAAGGAAATAAATTTATCTGCTCAGGCTAGAGGAGCACCTTGATAATGATTGTGACAAACTTCTTTGTACAATTTGCTTTGTTCAATTTTCAGTAAATTTTGTAGCACTTATCAGTTTTATCTACTATTTTTCATTCTGTGTTTTTAGGGTTTTTTGTTATCATCAAGTTTTTCTTAATTTATGGCTATAATTCCAGTAGACATAAATTGGGGGAGATTATTAGGAATATGTTGTGAACTTGATGACAACTTAAACAAAACACCTTAGTAGATTTAACTTAGTGAATTTTGTAGCACTCGAAGGATGATCAAATATAGTCCCGACGGATAATTTATTATAGTCCCGACGGATAATTTATTATAGTCCCGACGGATGACAATTTGACATCCACCGGGTGAGTAGCTTATGTAACAAATAAGTATTGTAGCACATTTCTGTAAATAACTTTGTGTAGGTTCAGTAGGAGTATATGAGTCATGTTGACTACTAGTGGATATGCAGAATAGGTTGATTAATTGTAAATATAAGATGTCCTATAATTATGTATAAGTGAAATGGAGTCAAGTGACAAATAGCTACCCGACAGATGATCAATAAAGCTACCCGACAGATGATCAACAAAGTTACCCAACGGATGACAAACATGTACCCGACGGATGATAAACTTCAAATATCTGTTGACAGTGATAACACAGTCACATGCGTTGGGTGTTTGCAAAAGGAATGGGGCAGCCTGTTAAGCAGGAATTTGAGAACAAAGAAGCATTACCATTTCCATGCAATTGTGGAGATATTCAAAGATGCTGGAATAGAGTAGTGAAGCAGCATGGAGTTAGACTAGATATGTTTTGTTTTATTATCTTGTCTTATTGTCATGTAAACTTGGTGATATATAAACCAAGTGTAGCAAGTAGAACAATTAACTAAGCAAACACATTTTAAAGTGAGATAGAAAAAGCTGTACTTGTCAAGGATTTCTCTGTAGTTTGTTTGTTCTACTTGTCAAACACAGTTGATATATATATATATATATATATATATATATATATATCTGGTGGATACTTTCAAATCCACCAGAAAGTTTTAAAAGTGTGTGTTTTTATTACTTTGTGTTTTGATTTATATAACTCTCTCATTCTGCACTCTGCAAGTCAAACACTTATATATTTATCGAGTTAGAACTATTTTAAAATCTTGAAAAAGTAGCCAGAATTACATTCAACCCCCTTCTGTAATTCTTGTTGTATTGTTAGGGAATAACAACTAACTCTCGTCTTGATCGTGGAAGCAACCGGGAGCACTACTCGACTTTGACGGCAAGCTTACTATCTTCTCCTGAGCCTACACAAAATATTAGACCTCATCAAGATACATTCTCATAAAGTCTCCATCCTAGTTAGAAAATTCAAATCATAGTGGCACTTAGGCCTACTTACACGTTCGACTCCTAGTATACACATAATAGAATCATGTCGCAAGTAATCATTTAGAAGCACATAACATATTTAATCACATAACATATTATTTAAACATAGTGCATGATTTAGTATTGAATGATCACACTCCACCAACACAAATGACTCAAGGTGATTAACTAGCCTAGTGCAACCCAACTATCTCTCCAAACTTGAAGAACCCTAGCAAGCCAACCTCATTGCACTTGACCACAACCAAGGCCTAACCTCCTACTGACCTCTAACTATAATATGAACTCAATGGCCAACTCAGGCCTTACCTCTAAGAATGCAAAAACTAAGTGCGAAGTCAAAATGCTCTTAAGTGCGACATCTAGGTGACATGGAATGGTAATTAGGGTCATTGATCCCCTGTTCCAGCGACACTCAAACTGCCCTGTTTTGCTCTCACTTTATACCCTTGGTTTTAACTCTAAACCACCAAAATATGTCTTGAAAACCTCACACATACTCCCTAGTATCAGTGCTAATCGAGACCTAATGAGGGCCTACACATGACATCAGTTTCTAAGCTTAAACTTGCTCCTAACTCAAACTGTCCCTGTTCTGGCAGAATTCAAGTTTCGACTTGTGCAGCTAACTAAATGGATTGATTTCTCTAATTTAAAGCTTATGGGATCGATTATAGGTCAATTCCTAACCCCTGGTAGCTTGGCCCTTCTAGTGCCTAACAAATGCTCATTCATTTCTCACTCACAAGCCAAACCTCAAATCCGGAAAATGCTGGAAATCTATTCTAACTCCTTCCACCTTATCTCCCTTATTCGAGTGAAAACCAAAAACCCATGTGATCATTCAAGACTTAATTTCATGATACACTTAAGCTCTTTATTAACTATCAAATAAACTCATCAAATACTCCAAAAATACCACAAAATCGAATGACACAAAGGCATGATAAACATATTAGCACTTAGTCTTTGTTTTCAAAAATATAATATAATTTTGCTTCATAAATCAAAGATTAAAAGCATGATATCTACTGATTAAACTTACTTAACAACAAGGCATACTCAAACTTATCAAAATAAATCATAATCAAGTGCATGCAATCAATTTAAGGCCAAAAATAAAGCATATAGTTTAGTTTTCACATACATCCCTAGAACTACAAGTTTTTATACATAAAACTAACATGAAACCACTATCAACATAATATGCCAACTACTCCATGACATGCAAGGGTTTTAAAGTAGATGATTCAACACAAAACTTGGTTTTGCATAACATGCAACACATAACAAGTTCACTTAAAGCATGATCTCATCACATAACATTTTAAAACAAATTTTGATCAACAAAACTCATTCCATTCGGCTCCTAAGGAGTCATTGCCGAATGAAGGGAGTGAAATGGTAATCATGGGAGTGAAAACAATTATCCAATAACCATCTCCACTCTTGACAAGTTTGCCTTATGATTTGGACCTTAAATTCATAAGAATCAAGGTCTTCATCTTTAGGCTTACCTTAACTCCAACATGTAAGCTACAACCAAGTACTATATAAATTACTTACAAACCAAAGGTTTAAGGTTTAAGAGAGTGATTTTTGAAAGAAACTTGAAGAATGGAGGAAGAAAAATGGACAAAGGGTGGGGGTGAGGGCTTCGGCCGAGAGAGAAACGGGAGGAGGGTGGTGGTGGGGGTGGTGTGTGCAAGTGGAGAATGATCTATCTTTTATCATTTTGCTTGATATAAAATGGGTAGTGGATTGGGTAATTTACTTTTTTTCCCTCTCCCTTAACTAACAAGAATTGCATGCAAGGTTATAAGCGTAATTAGTCTAGTCCAAGAAGTGCTAGTGGGGTTGGAAATGTCAACAATGCCCTTCTCTTCTATTGAGTGGAAGTTGCATGCAAGGTTTTATTGGTAATCTACTAATTATTAATGTAATTAAATACAAAGAATAAATTTAAAAAATAAAAATATAAATGTCACACCCCCAAATTAACAAACAAAATAAATATAACTATTACAATATTTAAAAGAAAGTAAACATAACTGAATCCAAGATCTTACAGTTTAGGGTTTTGAACAGCCCAGCACTACCATCTATTACAACTGATTTTAATATCGAGTCCTCACACAAAACTATCTCTTATTCTACCTGAGCTCGGACATACGCATCGGCGTCACAGGTCTTACGTGCTGTCTGCTTGAATCTAACCATAGCTGCTAGCTGTAATATCAGGGTAAAGCAAGGAGTGAGCCAAATGCTCAATAAGTGCTAAACAATACGGTACAAAGCATAAATCGAGATATATATAAAAGAATGACAATGTGAAGACATAACCAATACTAATAAGAGATAAAACTTTGGGTGATGGAATCATTTGCTTGAATCAAAACATTTTCAAAATCATAACTTAAACAAAATCATCTTATGACGCTACGGATTACAGCCGGTGATCAGCCGCGAAGTAATCCCGAACTTCGCTGGGTTCTAAAACATTAATGGGATCCCTAGGAAACTTTTAACCCTACAATATAAGTGTGGAAAGGACTCGCATCTCAGTCCAGATCCACTATTCAAAGAAAACATTTATCCCCCTTTGGGACTGAAAATCCACAGTTTAATCATTTCAAAAACTGATGCCGATTGATAATAAATCTCTTAAATAGTAAACTTTTTTATCAAGGGATTGTAGATCAAATTTGAACACTGGAAATATGTCACAAAATGCTAGGGCCATGATCCACTAGACTTTACTTTATTAGGGTAATTGAAAAGTTTCCATATACAAGAACTTTGACAAGGTGTTCTAGCAAGGATATTGGATAATATAAAAGAATAATGCCGAACTAGGCTTAAAGCAAGGATTGTAGATAAGGTATAGGTATTATAATATCAAGAAGATAAGCATCAAAGGTTACAAGCATACCAGAGGTGTTAAGCTATAAAGAAAGTGATCATTAGCTTAAGGTATATCAGGATGTCAAACTTTAGGGTAAGGACAGGGTTATCAAACAATCATGAACAACTCCAAAGAATATCTGGTTTTTAAGTATCAGGGTAAGGTTTCTATTAGGGTTCAAGCATTAGGGTGAGATGTCAAGATTCTAGGAATCAATAGTATGTTGATCAAGAGGATCAAACAAGTATTATAACAAATCTTTATTTTTATCATAGCATTCCAATTACTTTGATGTACTAGCATGATACGACCTTCGATCTACTTGCAATATGAAATTGAGGGTTCATGGCATTTCTATATAATACGAATATAGATTTAAGAATCACTTGGTTCTAGTATATCAAGATTACTCAGGATACTCGCATCAATATATGAACTAATTAACACACATTTGCAGTGTAAACGAAAAATAGGTTGAATCACTTGCCTTGAGAAAGGCTGGTCTGGTCTGGCTGGTAGGAGCAACTGGAAGCTTTACTCGACCTTTATGGCAAGTTTACCCTCGTCTCGAGATCCTACATAAATAATAATATCCTCAATATAATATATTCTCACCAACTCATTACTATTTACAACACAGAGGGCACTTAGGCCTATATGCACGCAATTTATATTCACCTTATAAATATAATAGTACACATAGCCACATATACTCACATATCATATTTTAATATCAAATAATATCACACATACCATAATGCACACTTGGCTTGGATGATCTCGACCCACAACTTAAGTCACTTGATCGCTAAACTAGACAAAGTCTCCAAATTTGGCCTCCTAACTCAATGTGCCTTTACTAAACTATCCAAAACCTATTGACCCTCACTTGAGCCTTTTACTCTAATGGCTTTATACTATTTTGCAACCATAATGGTCAACCTAGGTCTCACTCATAAGTGCTCTAAAACTATGTGTTAAGTGAAAGTGCTCACTGAGAGTAAATTTTAGAATGATATCTATGGTTTCTTTAGTTCATTAGACACTCTTAAACTACAAGTTTACCTCCAAAACTTCTACACTAGACTCCTCTGACCATAATGAATCTCTCAAACTTGATGTGGCTCAAGGGCCTAGCATGGGCCTCCTTGGGCCTAAGCTCAAAGTCCATGGTTCCCCTGTTTTTCTTGGCAGAAAATGCCCTAACTTGAATTAACTTGTGACACAGTTCTAACTCATATCCTATGAAATATGGTTGGAACAACTCCTCTGACATTCCCTCTAACTAAGGCCCAACAGGGCCTAAGGAGGGCCTACTCATGACATGGTCAAAACTTCATATTTCTAAGTTGCAACAAAACTGTCCCCTCCTGGACAGATTTTATGATTCCACTCGTGCACCTAACCAAACGACTGACAAACACCTAAACCCTTTTATATACTCCTAATTCTAGCTTCTGGTGGCTTGGGCCTCAAAGTGCACAACAATGACATGGTCAAAACTCACTCTAAACCTCAGGGTACCAAACTAATTTTATGGAGAAACTAAGACTCTTCTTTCTCCAAGGTTCTCACTCAACAACCCAACCACCAACAACCAAAATACCCAAACCATAACTTTACTATGGTGATCTACTGAACTAACTCCCTTACACTCAAAATTGAATTAGTGGAGATCATCCTTACCTAAAGTGCAACATATCAAAACAAAGGAAATCACATTACACAAATTACAAGTCATCAAGTTTTCAAGGACAACAACTTTAACCTTCATGATAAATATAAATGAAATAACATCACATTTTAAGAAGTACAATTCTTAATTAATATCTTAACTTAACCAACATTAAGGTTCACTAACAAAATAACCATCCGAATGATCAAGAACTTCCCAAATTTTCAAGAGTAATCTACATGCATGCATGACTTCGAGTCTTACAAACCAAAACAACATGCTTTCCAAATAAATTTTCATTTTAATTCAACATGCAAGCCTATCCTGGATTATATCTAAATGACCACCTATCATGCAAAGGTTTTTACCAAGATTTCACTAAGATTTTCATGTTATCATCACAAAAACACACAAAATGAAACAAGGCAACCAAAACACCATCCATTCGGCTCCTATCAAGTCATGGACGAATGGATTAGGGTGAAAACAACATTTGCATGAGTTTAACATACTCATGTCTAGCCATTCTCAACCCTTTGATACTATAACTCATGGTGAAAGCCTTGAATTCACAAGAATCAAGGATATTCACTTGGAGTTTAACAAAAACACCACCATGCAAGGTCAACACATAAGTTTTCTACTCTAAACTCTTAAGCTATACAAGAACAACATGTAAGGAGTAAGATTACTTGATTATAGGATGATTATTTGAGTGAAGAAATGAAGAAAGAAGGGGATGGGGCTCAGTTTTTGGAATTGCTGAGAGGGGAGGGGGAGAAAGCCTAGAGGGAGGGGGAGGAAGAAGAGGAGAGTGAAGTGGTGGGGTGAAGTGAAGTGGTGATCACTTCCTTGATTTGTTTTTATGTCTTGATTTGACTATAATGTGAGTGGGTTTGAGAAATGACAAGGGTATCCTTCTAGCTAGAGTTAGGCTATCTTGCATGCAAGGTCAAGGAGGTAATTTGGCTAATAATTTATGAGTTAGTGGGTTTGGAAATGTCCTCTTTGTCCTTGAAAAGAATGGAAGGGTGGTTTGCATGCAAGGGCTTCCTTTTAATTTTCTAATTATCACAACTAAAATTTATAAAGATTTATTTTTATAAAATAAAATACAAGTTCAAAAATTATAAAATTTATACCATAAAATAACTTGGATTTTTAGAAATTTTATAAAACCACTTTTGAAATTTGTGAACAAAATAACTTTTAAAAAGAAATTTATTCAAGGTTTAGAATATTCCTTATAAATCAAAAATAAAAGAAATAAATAAACTTTTGCTTTGAAAAATCATATACCACATAAAGCAAATTTAGGACGCAGAAATTTTCATTCACACAAGCATACAATAATTGAATATATTGGCATTCGGCTTTAAAATTGCACCAAATTCACAAATAATATTACACGAAAATGCCGGTTGTAACATCCTCCCCCCCTTAAGGGATTCCGTCCCCAGAATCTAAGAGAACATATGAGGATACCGGGAACGCATATCAGACTCTGACTCCCAAGTTGATTCTTCGACCTTGGGGTTCCTCCAAAGTACTTTCACTAACTTTACCGACTTATTCCTAAGACTCTTTACTTGCCACTCGAGTATTTTGACAGGTTGCTCCATAAATGACAGGTCTGTCTGAATTTCTACAGGTTCATATTCTATCACATGGCTGGCGTCAGGATTGTACTTCTTAAGCAACGACACATGGAACACATTATGCATATGATGATATTGAGGTGGTAAGGCTAACTCGTAGGCTACCTTCCCCACTTGACTCAAAATTTCAAAAGGACCTATATATCTAGGTGCTAACTTCCCTTTCTTGCCAAATCTAGACAACCCTTTTCTAGGTGACACCTTCAACCAAACAGCTTCGCCTGCTTGGAATCGAACATCCTTACGCCTTGGATCTGCATACTTCCTCTATCTATCTTGAGCAGCAAGCAACCTTCTCTGGATTAACTTGACTGTCTCATGCAGCTGTTGTACCAATTCCGAGCCTAGAATCCTTCCTTCTCCTACTTTATCCCAACTTGTCGGTGATCTACATTTTTGTCCGTACAAAGCTTCATATGGTGGCATGCCAATACTGGAGTGATAGCTGTTGTTATAAGAGAATTCAATCAATGGCTAGTGGTCGTCCCAACTTCCTGCAAAATCGATTGTACAACTGCGCAACATGTCTTCGATTATTTGAATTGTCCTTTCGCTCTGACCATCAGTCTGCGGGTGGTACCCCGTACTCATGTTCAACTTCATGCCAAGACTTTCTTGAAATTGCTTCCAGAATCTTGAGTTAAATTGGGGATCTCTGTCTGAAACTATTGATACGGGTACTCCATGCCTTAGTACGATTTCACGCACATATAGATGAACCAATTTATACAATGACGACTTCTCATTAATTGGAAGGAAATGCGCCGACTTCGTAAGGCGATCGACTATAACCCATATAGCTTCATGCCCGGATTTCGTTCGCGGTAGTCCCACTATAAAGTCCATAGCAATATTTTCCCATTTCCATTCTGGAATCTTCAGGGGCTGAATTAATCCGCTTGGTCGTTGATGTTCTGACTTCACCTTCTAACAAGTATAACACTTTGCAACCCATTCTGCCACGTCTCGCTCATATTTGGCCACCAAAAGTTCTGCTTTAAGTCCCGATACATCTTGGTGCTTCCCAGGTGGATTGAAAATTTTGAATTATGGGCTTATTGTAGGATCTCATTCTTCAATTCAGGTACATGAGAAATCCAAATTCTTGAGGAAAACCTTAATATACCTTGCTCATCCTTTTGAGTGCCAATCTCTTCTCCAGTTAGCTGATTCTTCTCTTTCTCCATTACTTCTTCCTGACATTTACTTATCCTTTCCATTAGGGTTGGCTGAAAAGTCATTGCACGACAAACTTCTTCAACTTTTCCACAATCACAAAATTCCAGTCCAAATCTCTTAATCTCTTTAGACAATTCTTTTGGCGTTGCTATCATATTCAATCTCTCCTTCCTACTTAAAGCATCGGCTACAACATTCGCCTTTCCAGGATGGTAATTTATCGAGCAATCGTAGTCCTTGATCAATTCCAACCATCTCCTTTGCCTCATATTGAGCTCCTTCTGAGTGAAAATGTACTTTAAACTTTTGTGATCTGTGTAGATTTCACACTTTTATCCGTAGAGGTAATGTCTCCAAATCTTAAGTGTGAACACTATGGCGGCTAGTTCCAAATCATGCGTCGGGTACTTTAATTCATGTGGTTTTAACTGTCTTGATGCATACATGATCACCTTATTGTGTTGCATTAGCACACAGCCCAATCCTTTATGTGAAGCGTCGCTGAATATCACAAAGTTTCCTTGGTCATCTGGTAGTACTAACACCGGAGCCGTTACCAATCTCTGTTTCAACTCTTGAAAGCTATCCTCACATTCTGCACTCCATTCAAACTTCTGATTCTTACTGGTTAACTTAGTCAATGGTGTGGCGATTTTCGAAAAATCCTTGACAAACCTTCTATAGTACCCTGCCAATCCTAGAAAACTTCGCACTTCTGTAGGTGTCTTTGGCCTCTCCCAACTCATAATTGCCTCAATCTTTGCCGGATCTACATTAACTCCTTCATTTCCAATGATGTGTCCCAAAAATTGAACTTCTTTTAACCAAAACTCACATTTAGAAAACTTGGCATACAACTTCTCTTGCCGAAGTATCTCCAATGTTATCCATAGGTGCTGCTTATGTTCTTCTTCCGACTTAGAATAAATAAGGATGTCATCAATGAATACTACTACGAACTTGTCCAAATACTTTTTAAATACCCGATTCATCAGATCCATAAATGCGGTCGGGGCATTAGTCAATCCAAACAACTTTACTAAGAATTCATAATGTCCGTATCTGGTCCTGAATGTTGTCTTGGGAATATCTTCTTCCTTGATCTTTAATTGATGGTATCCTAATCTCAAGTCAATCTTTGAAAAGCACTTTGCTCCCTTCAGCTGATCAAATAGGTCATCTATTCTTAGTAGCGGATAGCGGTTCTTGATCGTTACCTTATTTAACTCCCGATAATCTATGCATAGCCGCATACTTCCATCTTTCTTCTTTACAAACAGAACAGGTGCTCCCCATGGCGACGTACTTGGCTGAATCACTCCTTTATCCAACAATTCTTGTAGCTGGCTCACCAACTCTTTCATTTCTGCTGGTGTCATCCTATACGGGGCCTTTGATACTGGTTCTGTGCCCGGAGCAAGGTTGATCTCAAACTCGATTTGTCGATCTGGTGGTAAGCCTAGTAGTTCGTCTGGAAACTCATCTGGAAACTCGTTAACTATGGGGATATCTTCTATGCTGGGACTGCCTTTTTCTGAATCCACTACATAAGCTAGGAACGACTTACAACCTTTTCTAAGTAGCTTCTTAGCCTGAACGATTGTAAGAAACAATTGCTCTTTCCTCTGTCCCTTAAATACCACCTTCTCTCCACTCTTTGTCTTTAAATAATACACTTTCTTGGTCTTACAATTAATCTGGGCGTTATTCTTCCCTAACCAATCCATACCTAAAATTATATCGAACTCTCCCAACTTGAAGAGTATCAAGTCGGCTGAAAACTTATGCCCCGAAATATCGATCTCACACTTCGGACAGAATTGATTCACAGGAATCTTCTCTTGGTTCGCAATTACCACATTTACTACCTCGCCCATAATCATTTTATCACATTGAAGTTTATCAACAAAAGTTTCTGATATAAAAGATCTTGTTGCTCCTGAATCAATCAATACTTTAGCTTTGACATTATTGAGTAAAAGTGTACCTGCTATCACCTCAGAGTTCTGAACAGCGTCCTTCATTTTCAGATCGAATGTCCTTGCTGTTGCTTGCAGAGTTGTTGTAGGTGGTGGAGGTAATGCCAATACCTTGGCTGGCACGCTTGCACTGGTACTTGCCACATTCATTAGCGCTTTGACTGGTCCGGTTGTCTTGCACTCCCTAGCTATGTGTCCAGTCTTCCCACACTTGTAACATGTAACTCCTGGCTTCGGCATCTTGCACTCATTTGCCAAATGTCCCTTCTGGTTGCAACTATAACATGTCATGCTCAGCTTATTACACACTCTGGGGTGCCTTCTTCCACAATGCTTGCATTCCGGTCTCTGGAACCTGTTTTCTCCAACTTGTCCTTGGCTTGCCTGGTTTTTCCCCTTCGATTCTTGTCTTTTCCCTAAATTTCCCTTCTTTTGAAAATTTCCGCCCTTATGGAAACCAATCCTCTTTACATTCCGATCCTGTGAATTTCCGGCTTCAGACTTCTCTCCATAAAATGGAACCTTTCTCTTCTTGTTATCCCTTTCCTTCCTTGACTGCATCCCATTATTCTCAATCAGAGCAGCTTTCTGTACTACTCCCGCATAAGTATCAAGCTTAAATATAGCCACTCTATCTCTGATCCAAGGCTCCAATCCTTGTTGAAATCTCTTTGCTTTTTCCTCCTCAGTGCTGGTATACTTTGTCACAAACCTTGACAACTCAGTGAACTTCTTCTCATACTCCAGTACAGACATATTCCCTTACTTCAACTCAAGAAATTTAAGCTCCATCTGATTCTCATGTACTTAGGGCAGTACTTTTCCAGAAATAACTTCTTAAATCTTTCCCAAGAAACTTGTTGAGTCGCTTCCATAGCTTTTACTGATTCCCACCAATAGATGACTTCGCCCTTCAAGAAGTAAGTAGCATATGGCGTCTTCTGATCGTCTGCTAACTGTACCAACTCAAAAGCCCTTTCCATTTCCTTAATCCATGTGTTAGCTATTATTGGATCAGTGGTATCATGAAATGCAGGTGGATTCACATTCTGAAAAGCCTTGAAAGTGACAACTTGTTGAGGTGATACTGGTGGTTCGGGTGGTTGGTGTGGTTCACGGTTATCTTGGTTTTCAATTCGTTGTTGAAGAGTTAGTTGTTGTTGAGCTATAGCGTTGGTTTGCTGTTGCAAGGTTTCCAGTAATCAAAGAATATTTGGGTCTGTGGTGGATGTGGTTGTTGGGTTCTTCTTTTTGGGTGGCATGATCCTGAAATAAGAGTTATGTCAAAACAGGTATGAATGATGAAATAATTCGAGGGTATCGCATGGCATTCTTATTTACATATGAAGTCAAGTTTCAAATTAAACAGATATGGTGATGCATATAAAAGCGTAAAATAACAGTTGAGAGCAAATGGAACGATAATGCATAATAATTGAAATTTAAAGGTCACAATACATCAGGATTAGGATAAAGTCTGATTCTTGGAATAACATGCTTATTTAAAGGAAACAGCTGGGGATTCTACGAAGTCTGATAATACAACAACATGGAAGGTAGATAATGGAAAGAACTAAGGCTCCACTCCATCGGAACGGGGCTTGGTAGTCTTCTCCTCTCGAAGCGTCTTCACAATGCTCTGGAGCTCATCCGCCACCATCTGGATGATATACTGGCAGGTGCGGTCTCGGTGTGATGGCATCTCCTCAAGCTTAGTGTTGACGTACTGAATCAAGGTCTCAAGTCTCGCAGTCATCTGCTCCTTAGGCTTCCCTTCATAGTTTCGGCTGTCCGGGTACACATTCTTCAGTCGGTCTATCAATCGGTTGTACTTTCCCTGAAGCATGTCAAACTCGTGCCTCAACTCAGCATAGACGGAGAAAGCAATAGTGTCGTCCGACCCAGAGGGTGCTGAGGAATGCGCCATTTGCTGACAAACCAATACGAGGAGTATTAATAATAAATTTTTATTTAACCTACTCTCTCGCATATTATCTATAGCCTATACATAAATCCTATAACCTATTTGGGCTGTCCAGGGACTCTAAACCGTAGCTCTGATACAAAAACCTGTCACACCCCCAACTTAACAAACAAAATAAATATAACTATTACAATATTTAAAAGAAAGTAAACATAACCGAATCCAAGATCTTACAGTTTAGGGTTTGGAACAGCCCAACACTACCATCTATTACAACTGATTTTAATATCGAGTCCTCACACAAAACTATCTCTTATTCTACCTGAGCTCGGACATACGCATCGACGTCACATGTCTTACATGCTGTCTGCTTGAATCTAACCACAGCTGCTAGCTGTAATATCAGGGTAAAGCAAGGAGTGAGCCAAATGCTCAATAAGTGCTAAACAATACGGTACAAAGCATAAATCAAGATATATATAAAAGAATGACAATTTGAAGACATAACCAATACTAATAAGAGATAAAACTTTGGGTGATGGCATCATTTGCTTGAATCAAAAAATTTTCAAAATCATAACTTAAACAAAATCATCTTATGACGCTACGGATTACAGCCGGTGATCAACCGTGAAGTAATCCCGAACCTCGCTGGGTTCTAAAACATTAATGGGATCCCTAGGCAACTTTTAAGCCTACAATATAAGTGTGGAAAGGACTCGCGTCTCAGTCCAGATCCACTATTCAAAGAAAACATTTATCCCCCTTTGGGACTGAAAATCCACATTTTAATCATTTCAAAAACTGATGCCGATTGATAATAAATCTTTTAAATAGTAAACATTTTTATCTAGGGATTATAGATCAAATTTGAACACTGGAAATATGTCACAAAATGTCAGGGCCATGATCCACTAGACTTTACTTTATTAGGGTAATTGAAAAGTTTCCATATACAAGAACTTTGACAAGGTGTTCTAGCAAGGATATTGGATAATATGAAAGAGTAATGCCGAACTAGGCTTAAAGCAAGGATTGTAGACAAGGTATAGGTATTATAACATCAAGAAGATAAGCATCAAGGGTTACAAGCATACTAGAGGTGTTAAGGTATAAAGAAAGTGATCATTAGCTTAAGGTATATCAGGATGTCAAACTTTAGGGTAAGGACAGGGTTATCAAACAATCATGAACAACTCCAAAGAATATCTGGTTTTTAAGTATCAGGGTAAGGTTTCTATTGGGGTTCAAGCATTAGGGTGAGAAGTCAAGATTCTAGGAATCAATAGTATGTTGATCAAGAGGATCAAACAAGTATTATAAAAAAATCTTTATTTTTATCATGGCATTCCAATTACTTTGATGTACTAGCATGATACGACCTTCGATCTACTTGCAATATGAAATTGAGGGTTCATGGCATTTCTATATAATACGAATATAGATTTAAGAATCACTTGGTTCTAGTATATCAAGATTACTCAGGATACTCGCATCAATATATGAACAAATTAACACACATTTGCAGTGTAAACGAATAACAGGTTGAATCACTTGCCTTGAGAAAGGCTGGTCTGGTCTGGCTGGTAGGAGCAACTGGAAGCTTTACTCGACCTTTATGGCAAGTTTACCCTCGTCTCGAGATCCTACATAAATAATAATATCCTCATTATAATATATTCTCACCAACTCATTACTATTTATAACACAAAGGGCACTTAGGCCTATATGCACGCAATTTATATTCACCTTATAAATATAATAGTACACATAGCCACATATACTCACATATCATATTTTAATATCAAATAATATCATACATACCATAATGCACACTTGGATTGGATGATCTCGACCCACAACTTAAGTCACTTGATCGCTAAACTAGACAAAGTCTCCAAATTTGGCCTCTTAACTCAATGTGCCTTTACTAAACTATCCAAAATCTATTGACCCTCACTTGGGCCTTTTACTCTAATGTCTTTATACTATTTTGCAACCATTATGGTCAACCTAGGTCTCACTCATAAGTGCTCTAAAACTATGTGTTAAGTGAAAGTGCTCACTGGAGTAAATTTCAGAATGACATCTATGGTTTCTTGAGTGCATTAGACACTCTTAAACTACAAGTTTACCTCCAAAACTTCTACACGAGACTCCTCTGACTATAAGGCATCTCTCAAACTTGATGGGGCCTAGCTTGGGCCTCCTTGGGCCTAAGCTCAAAGTCCATGGTTCCCCTATTTTTCTGGGCAGAAAATGCCCTAACTTGAATTAACTTGTGACACATAGTTCTAACTCATATCCTATGAAATATGGTTGGAACAACTCCTCTGACACTCCATCTAACTAAGGCCCAACAGGGCCTAAGGAGGGCCTACCCATGACATGGTCAAAACTTCCTATTTCTAAGTTGTAACAAAACTGTCCCCTGCTGGACAGATTTTGTGATTCCACTCGTGCACCTAACCAAACGACTTATAAACCTCCAACAAACACCTAAAACCTTTTATATACTCCTAATGCTAGCTTCTGGTGGCTTCAGCCTCAAAGTGCACAACAATGACATGGTCAAAACTCACTCTAAACCTCAGGGTACCAAACTGATTTTATGCAGAAACTAAGACTCTTCTTTCTCCAAGGTTCTCACTCAACAACCCAACCACCAACAACCAAAATACCCAAACCATAACTTTACTATGGTGATCTACTGAACTAACTCCCTTACACTCAAAATTGAATTAGTGGAGATCATCCTTACCTAAAGTGTAACATAGCAAAACAAAGGAAATCACATTACACAAATTACAAGTCATCAAGTTTTCAAGGACAACAACTTTAACCTTCATGATAAATATAAATGAAATAACATCACATTTTAAGAAGTACAATTCTTAATTAATATCTTAACTTAACCAACATTAAGGTTCACTAACAAAATAACCATCTGAATGATCAAGAACTTCCAAATTTTCAAGAGTAATCTACATGCATGCATGACTTCGAGTCTTACAAACCAAAACAACATGCTTTCCAAATAAATTTTCATTTTAATTCAACATGCAAGCCTATCCTGGATTATATCTAAATGACCACCTATCATGCAAAGGTTTTTACCAAGATTTCACTAAGATTTTCATGTTATCATCACAAAAACACACAAAATGAAACAAGGCAACCAAAACACCATCCATTCGGCTCCTATCAAGTCATGGCCGAATGGATTAGGGTGAAAACAACATTTGCATGAGTTTAGCATACTCATGTCTAGCCATTCTCAATCCTTTGATACTATAACTCATGGTGAAAGCCTTGAATTCACAAGAATCAAGGATATTCACTTGGAGTTTACCAAAAACACCACCATGCAAGGTCAACACATAAGTTTTCTACTCTAAACTCTTAAGATATACAAGAACAACATGTAAGGAGTAAGATTACTTGATTATAGGATGATTGTTTGAGAGAAGAAATGAAGAAAGAAGGGAATGGGGCTCGGTTTTTGGAATTGCCGAGAGGGGAGGGGGAGAAAGCCGAGAGGGAGAGGGAGGAAGAAGAGGAGAGTGAAGTGGTGGGGTGAAGTGAAGTGGTGATCACTTCCTTGATTTGTTTTTATGTCTTGATTTGACTATAATGTGAGTGGGTTTGAGAAATGACAAGGGTATCCTTCTAGCTAGAGTTAGGCTATCTTGCATGCAAGGTCAAGGAGGTAATTTGGCTAATAATTCATGAGTTAGTGGGTTTGGAAATGTCCTCTTTATCCTTGAAAAGAATGGAAGGGTGGTTTGCATGCAAGGGCTTCCTTGTAATTTGCGAATTATCATAACTAAAATTTATAAAGATTTATTTTTATAAAATAAAATACAAGTTCAAAAATTATAAAATTTATACCATAAAATAACTTGGATTTTTAGAAATTTTATGAAACCACTTTTGAAATTTGTGAACAAAATAACTTTTAAAAAGAAATTTATTCAAGGTTTAGAATATTCCTTATAAATCAAAAATAAAAGAAATAAATAAACTTTTGCTTTGAAAAATCATATACCACATAAAGCAAATTTAGGACGCAGAAATTTTCATTCACACAAGCATACAATAATTGAATATATTGGCATTCGGCTTTAAAATTGCACCAAATTCATAAATAATATTACACGAAAATGCCAATTGTAACAATAAATCTATAAATAACGAGAGTGGCATCATAAATTAGCTTAGAATTTTAGGAATTTAAAAAGATCAAATTTGAAATTTATTAATAAAATAATTTAAAAAATGATTTTTCTTAAATAATAAAATGTATTTTATGACCCACATAAATAGCAAATAATGCATTCATTATTTTGAAAAATTCTAAATAATATCACACAATTATTTAGCATAATTATAATCACACAAATACATATTCACAAAATTTTTATAGATTTGCTCAATTAATATATATATATATATATATATATGTATATATATCAATTAGAGGATAAATAAAATACCGGTTATGACATGGGTAGCAATGATGAATTACTGTATGCCGCTCATTATTTATAATTTTAATATGAGTTATTAAAATTATTGTCAAAGTAATAATAACTTTCACACACAAATAACGCTTAAAGGAGATATAATCTAAATTATGAATTAAAATTAAATAAGTAATTTGTTTTATTTATGATATTAATTAAGTATGACTTAATTAAATAAATAAATAAAATAGAGAAATTACGTAAACTAATTCTGAAATAAGTTATTAATTGATTAAGTGTGACTTAATTAAATAATATGCTAGGTCACACACACTGTAGAAGGGGGTTGGATACAGTGTTTACTACAACCAAATCGAATATAAGAACTCAAGTAACAGAAAACAGATTTTATTCAACACAATAAACTCTGTTACAATATGGGACTGGTCTCTCTCAGTGATGAACATATTATCACGAGAGCTGTTAGGGTTATATTGAATAATAACTTCGATAATGTCAACACATATAGTGTAAACCCTATGTATGTGTTTATATACTACACAGTTACAAGATAATGTTCTAATTGATATTGAATATAATTCTGCTTCCTAAAATATATCAACTAGTTATCTTTTCTTCCAAGTATTCTATTCTTCATAGAAATCCTTCTTCATGCATATTTCTTTCCGTCTTAGTCTCGATCTTCTTTCCTTTCAATCAGCCGCATGCCTTATCTGAAAGTCACCTTAAGTCCTGATACTATCTCCTGATAAATATCTTCTGATAACTTAAGTTCTGATAAATAAGTTTTGATATCTTAAGTTCTGTCTTCAGTATAAGTGATGATTTCCAGTTAAGTATTGATTTTTCCTGTTAGTTAAGATCTGAAAACTAAACACAAATCATATTACACATGACATCACAAATATATTTAACAATCTCCCCCAACTTGTAAATTAGCATAATATACAAGTTCAATAGATATTTGATGATGTCAAAAATATTTAGTACAAATGCATGAGAATTTGACTAGATAACTACAACTTACAATCCTTTCAGCTTTACCATCCTTAACTTCTGATAACAACTTCAGTCTGTATAAACTTCAGAATTTAAGCAGTTGTAGATCTTTGACTTGGCTTCAATTTCTGATCTCTTTGATGTCAGGAGTTGTTCTGAGATAGTTCTTCAAGAAACATCTCTCAGCATATTCAAGTTCATTGACCATCCTCCTTTTAGCATTTATCAATTCAGCTGTATCTTCACCAATTTGAAATATAACTGCTCAGAGATCATTTATCTTAGATTTTCTTATCTCCTGATCTAGTCTGATCAGATATTCCTTGTCATACTCTAAATTGAATTCCATAGCCTTATAACCCAGAAAAGTAGTTATAATCTTAGCAGAGTTAGGCTTCATTTCGAAAATATCACCTTTGTGATCTCTGTAATTGGGACAGTATGTGTTGTAAGACTTTACAAAATAAAGCTTCTTCTGTCTTTGAATTTGTGACTTTAAATAACCTGCAACACTATCTGTTAATCTGTCTTTCACTTGAAGTAGGAATAGAACATGTTCCAGTTCCTCAAAATACTTCAGTGGTATAGCATTCTGCCTGATATGGTATACCCTTCCATCTGTCATAAAATATAACAATATATGTTCTTTCAAAAAGGTATGGTGAACCATTTGTACAGATTCAAGTCGATTCAATCTTTCAGGAGTTTCTCCAACACCTGGTTCACTTAAGGAAGTTGGATCATTGGTAGTGTTATGTACTCTTCTTTCATGAGAACTACCCAATTCAGATTTATCTCTTGCTTCCTTTCCCGTAACAACTCTTTCTTCAAAACCACTTGTTGCAGTCTTCAAAGATTGAGTCTGTTTAACTTCGGTGAATCCTGGTAGGAGTATCTTTGAAGGTTTAACATGAGCAATGTCAGAGGTTTCCTTTTCCTTATCTTCTGATATCAAGCCAACTTGAGCTATGTCAGAGGTTGCTTGCTTCACCGTCATATCAGAACTTACTAAGTCTTGACTCTGAACAACATGAGCCATGTCAGAGGTTGTTTGAGAAATTTTCTTTTACAACAGAGCAAGACTAGTATCTTCTTCATCAATTATTTCTTCATCCATGACTGGCATATAAACCTTTACAGGTTCATCAACTTTTTCTTTGCCCTTGGACCTTGGATCAATTTCCACTTATGATTTGGCTTTGGTCGCCTCATAATTTGTTCTTTCCTTTATCACAATACCCTTAGGCTTTGGAAATTTCTTTTCAACAACGGAAGCTTTAGAATTTGTCTTGACACCTTCTGCTTTGAGTCTAGATTTATCTTCCTTTAGACTCTCAAAGTCCATTCCTGAATTTTCTTTAAGAAATAACTACTTTGAAATTTCTTCATCAAGTTCCAAATGTTCACCAGAACATATCCTTTTACCAGTATCAGAACTTATTCTTCTCCCAGTATCAGAACTTGTTCCTTGACTTGTAATTTTAGCTTTACTTGATGAAAATCCTTTGCCTTGACCTTGACCTATACCCGTACTAGGGTTTCCCTGGTCATCATTTCCATCATCCTTTCCCTTCAGTGTCTGAATAGATTTGTATTTGGACTTAATCACTTTCTCCCCATTTTTGGCATCAGCAGGTAAAAGAAGAGAGACAAGCAATTCTACTGAGGATTGGATCTCATTGAGTTGAGTTTAATGAGAAGCTTGATTCTTTAAAATTTTAGAAATCTGAGTTTGTTGCTTCTCCTGAGTTTTCTCAATGTAGGAAATTCTATCAAAGGCTGGCTTGAAAAATCTATTCTTTTCAAGTTTCACATTCATATCTTGCTGGATCAAGGTTTTTGAATTTTATTCACCTTGGCATGAGTTGTTGAGTGTTGACCTTGAAGGTGCCTAGTACTCAATGCAGTATCTCTCAGTTGTGCCTTAAAATCATCATTTATCAGTATTTCATCAGCTTTTTCCAGATGCTCAGTAAGAATCTTTTCAGAAGGAACAAAACTAAATGAGTTCCATTGTTTAGTCCACTCCTTTCCTCTAGGAGTTTCACTCCAAGGTACTGGTGCTTCCCCTGTAACAAACTTCTTGACTAAATCAGCTTTATTAAATGTTTGTTGAGGTGCATGTCCTGATGGACCAGCTGCATCAGCATCTAAATTAGCAGCAGCTTCACCAGTAATATCCTCATTGGCAGCATCAGAACTTGTAGATCCTGCAGTATCAGCATCCTCTGATAAAATAGCAGTATGTGAGGCTATAGAGGCTTCAACATCATCCTCTAAATTCTGATCTGCAGCCAGGTCCTGATCAACATCCAAAATTGGTGTTGTTGATGGAGTGAGTTGAATTTGTGGAGCTTCCAAGTACAGAACCTCAGGCACAATCAAGTTATGAATATCAATTTCAGCACATGTACCTGGTTCTTCAATATGTACTTGATCAACTATAGGTGACATAGGAGGTGTAGGCATTCTGTCTTGAGCAGTTTCTGGTTGTGCAGAAGGAAGTGATTCAATAACAATTGGTTCTGTTGAGATCAGAGATTCCTGATCCCCTTCCTTAGCTGCTTCCACTACATCCTCTGAATCTGACGCAACTATGTCCCTGTGAGCTCTCTGTTTCTTTAATTTCTTCAAAGGTGGAGATACTGTAGGAGCTTTATCATCAGAATTTAACTTTCTAAGCCCTTTGAGGGGCCTAGAACTCCCAGTTACAATATCTTTCTGATAAGAAACCTTTGCAGCTTCTACAACAACAGGTTCTGATATGGGAACCTGTTCCTCAGTTGTTTCCTCAAATCAACATAATTTAATCAAAACATTCATCACAAAATTAAAATTAAAAATCGATGAAGTAAAGATTAATAAATTGCAATTAAACATGCACAACCACATAATTTGAGAAACAAAGAACAAATCTTGCAATTAAAGAAAATTTCATTGATATATCAGATGAGTACATTTCATGAAATTTATCAATTACATGCAAAAATTACAAGATAGTCTTATTCTACGATTCTTAACATCAACAACCTTAGTCCTAGTCTAACAAGCCTGAAAAAGCTGATGGTGAAGAGAAACTGATGGATGACAATTAATTCTTCTTCCTACTTTCAACAAAGAGAACAGCAAGATGAATGATTTGCTCCTGCTGTTTAAGAATACGAAGATGAACTTCTCTTTGGAAAGACAACATATCATTTTTAATATTCTCTGGAAGTTGAATCCAGATGACGAATGGAATGTTATCGATAGGATATGAAGTCGGAATACCATTTTGAAAGTTAGTCACAGTTTCTGTTCCATAACAGTAATACCAACTAAAATGTGCCATTGTTTGAGAGAAATGAACAGATGTGGTTTTACTGATGAATGATCAGTTATTTAAATAGGCAATGGAATACTAAGGGGCACGAGGAATGTGTAACAATTACAAGTAAAAATAATGACCCCTCAACTCCCTAGACTAATGTGTAATAATAACAGTCAGTAAAAGATATAAAGCCTGGGTTAATGGGCACGGGATATAATAACAATTACTGTGCGCATGGAGTTTCTCAAGACATACACGCTAACCACTAACCTATAATGATTATGACTGTTTTATCTCCCATTAACCAATATTCTGTAAAAATATTATCGTTCAAGTAATGACCAAAAATAAATCAAGTAAATTAAATACTGCCACTTCAGCATCAGAACTCGATTATTATCAGGATTTAAAAGTCATCAGAATATGGCTTTTTAACTCAAAAAGTGAATGTTTATTCCTGTAATTCTTCATAAAGGAATTTACGGATGAGCGGAAGCATGAAATAACAATTTATTCCGTAAAAACCATATACCGCACATATAGAAAAATGTATAAAAGGGAAAAACTGAGGAATCAAAACCATACCTCGTGAATCGAAGATTTATAAAATTGGAGTGCTAGCAGTTGCTCCTCAGTGTGTGAAGCACTCTACCGGTATCCACCAAGAACGATCCTCTTCGATGAACCTTTTTATAAAACTGAGCTTTTATAAAAATGGAGTTTTTGAGAGAGAGAGTGAGAGAAAGAAGATGGAGGCTAGGGTTTTCACAAAACCAAAATTGTGTGCTATCTTAAAAAAGCCATCCATCTCATTCTATTTATAGAGCTCTCCTAGGGTTTTATAATATATCTTTATATATATATTAACCCCCACATTTTATCTTCATAAAATGCTTTAATAATAATTAAAACTATTTTAATCATTATTTCTTTTTCTTAACTATTTAGAAAATAATTCTCTCTCTCATTATTTCATCAAAGAAAATATTTTTTTATGGTGTGACCCTGTAGGTTCAATATTATGCCGGTAGTAGAAATAAATAATAATAAACTTTTATTAATTATTTACATGAATACTAAAATTCACTAAATATAATTAACTGATTAATTATATTTATTCTACATCGTGAGTGATGCTTCTCAACATATCGCGACTATCCGGATAATATGAATTCACTGCTTTGAATACCAAGAACTTATTCAGTGAATAGTTACCGTACAATTAACTCCTTCTACCCTCCAATGTCCTGATTAAATACAAGGCATGGATCTTGTGTCAAGCCAAACTAATTTAATCATTTGCTTTCCCATTCACTTTGCTCAGTTCTATGTAAATTAGAAACTCCTTTCTAATTTCATTCACTCTGGCCAAAGATTCCTGAACTAGCATAAGTGGATCAGCTATGAACATTCTCTTCCTTCACTGGAAGGGGTAGATCCTTTATTGATCATACACTATCTTCGTGTACAAATTCCTATACCCAGTAGAGCCTTAATAATTGTCCCTGGAGACTAAGAACTAAACCAAAGCATAGTTCAGTGTACACAAGATGACTATGATGACCTCAAGTCTAAGGATACTTGTACAACTATCACTATGTGAACAACTGCTGACACGTGAGTGAACTCCATCAGTTGTTCAGCTGTGCGAGTCATGTTCAGTTAACTTATTCTATAATAAGCACCTACATACTAGCTATAGTGTCACCACACAAATATCTATGAGAACAGACATCCTTCAGAATAAAGCAAGCATAGTATGTACCGATCTTTGCGGATTATTAATTACCAATTAGTAATCCTATGACCAGGAACTATTTAAGTTTAGAGTTATCATCTTTTAGGTCTCACTATTATGATCTCATCATAATCCATAAAAAGCTTTACTCTAAACTATGGTATATCTTATTTAAATACTTAAATAGATAGAGCCCGTAATAAAACAAAACAAGTCTTTTATTAATATCAATGAAATCAAAAAAGATTACATAAAAAGTTATTCCTAAATCCTCATTCATGATTGGACTTAGGACATATCTCTTTCAATCTCCTACTTGTACTAAAGCTAATCACTCTGGTATCTAATACCCATCTTGTCTTTATGACGATCAAAGTGACTTTCAGAAAGTGGCTTTGTGAGCGGGTCTGCTATGTTGTTATATGTGTCATCTCTCTTTCAATACAATACAAGAAATGTTACCGCGCTCCCACTAACCCTTTTGTAGACACATGGTTCATCTACGTTTTTGATAAAACCAAACTCTTTGATTGTCTCATCAAAACGGATGTTCCATCTACGAGAAGCTTGCTTTAAACCACATATGGTTCACAGCAGCTTACACACTAGGTTTTCATTTCCCTTGGAAAGAAAACCATCTGGCCATTTGCCAGATCTCATAGTCGTAGTAAGCAGCAATCGCAAGCAAAATCCGAACTGATTTTAACAGGGCTATAGGTAAAAGGTTTCATCAAAGTCAATCCATTGCCTTTGTTTGAATCCTTTTGCCACAAGCCTGGCTTTAAAGGTCTCCACCTGGCCATCTGCTCTAATCTTTCTTTTGTATACCGTATACATAGATTCCATTTCGGATTTCATGGCACTTTGCCATTTCTCTGAGTCAACACTACTCATAGCCTCATTATAGGTCATAGGGTTGTCAGCATCAATGAATGAAAACTCATTGTCATTCTCAATGACAAGGCCATAATACCTCTCAGGTTGGCGAGACACTCTCTCTGACCTACAAACGGGCTGTTCCACAGAAGGTTGTTCAGTCTGAACAGGTGTTTCCACTTGATCCGTAGTAGTTTGTGCTTCTTGAACTTCATCAAATTCAATTTTGCTTCCACTGTTTCCTTCAGGGATAAACTCCTTTTCCAAGAAGGTAGCATGTCTGGAGACAAACACCCGATGATCGGTGTAAAAGTAATACCCTAAAGTTTCTTTAGGATATCCCACAAAACTACATTTTACGGATCGAGATTCCAGCTTATCTGGGTCAACTTTCTTGACATAAGCTGGACATCCCCAAATCTTAACGTGTTTAAGACTCGGTTTCCTTTCTTTCCATATCTCATATAGAGTTTGAGGAACAGATTTGGAAGGCACCTTATTCAGTAAATATGTTGAGGTTTCCAATGTATAACCCCATAAGAATACTGGAAGATTCGCATAGCTCATCATGGACCGAACTATGTCTAACAAAGTTCGATTTCTCCTTTCAGATACCAATCTGGAGGAGTCCACTGGGAGACTATACCCTTTTCTTTGAGATAATCCAGAAACTTTCCATTCAAGTATTCACCACCTCGATCTGATCGAAGAGTTATAATACCATTTTTGGTTTGTTTCTCCACTTCATACTTATACTCTTTGAACTTTTCAAAGGCTTCAGACTTGTGTTTCATCAAATACACATATCCGAATCTAGATCTATCATCTATGAAAGTAATGAAGTATGAAAATCAACCCATGGCTTGCGTAGACATTGGTCCACATACATCTGTGTGTACCAATCCTAGCAAATCTGCAGCCCTCTCTCCATGTCCACTAAATGGAGATTTGGTCATTTTACCCAATAGACAAGACTCGCATGTAGGATATGATTCAAAATCAAAGGGGTCTAGTAACCCTTCCTTATGCAATGTCCGAAGTCTATTTTCACTAATATGACCTAGCCTATAGTGCAATAAATAGGTCAGATTTTCATCATCTCGTTTTCTTTTATTAGTTTGTTCAATCTGAAGTAAATCATGCTCTACGTCACATACATACAGACCATTATTTAAAATTCCACGTCCATAAAGAAAATTATCTCTAAGGATAGAACATCCATTATTCTTAATAATAAAATAAAAAACCATCCAAATCCAACATAGGAATAGAAACAATATTCCTTACAATCGAGGAAACAAAATAACAATTATTTCAAACAATAGTCTTGCCTGTAGGCATATGTAAATAAAATGATCCTACATCTTCAGCAGCAACTCTTGCTCCATTTCCCATCAGTAGAATCACCTCCTCTTCCTCAAGAGTCCTACTTCTCCTTAGTCCCTGCAACGAATTGCAGATGTAAGAACCACAGGCGGTATCTAATACCCAAGTAGAAATTTGACTTAATGACATATTCATTTCTATCATGAACATACCTGAATCAGAAGCGGTAGTCTCACTCCCCTTCTTCTTCTTCAACTCTGTAAGGTAAACCTTGCAGTTCCTCTTCCAGTGCCCCACCTTGTTACAGTGAAAGCAAACAACTTTGCTCTTGGGGTCTTCAGCTTTTGGTGGAACCGACTTTTCTTCACCTACTTTCTTCTTTTTGGAAGGGTTCCTCTTCCTTTTCTTAGGATTGGAACCTTCACCAATTAGAAGAACAGAGCCCTTATTAGGGGGAAATTCGATTTCGCAGTCTTCAACATGTTGTGGAGTTCAGCCAGGCTGACATCCAACTTATTCATGTGAAAGTTCACAACAAACTGCGAAAATGAACCCGGAAGTGATTGCAAGACCAAGTCTTGGCTCAGCTCCCCATCCATGGCAAAACCAAGTTGTCCAAGACGTTCAATCAAATTGATCATCTTAAGTACATGGTCATTCACGGATGATCCCTCAGACATCCTACAACCGAACAGCTCCTTCGACATCTCATATCGAGCTGTCCTCCCTGCCACATCATACAACTCTTGTAGATGCATAAGGATAGTGTGAGCATCCATATGCTCATGTTGCTTCCGTAGCTCAATGTTCATGGAAGCTAGCATGATGCATTGAGCAACATTTGCATCATCTATCCACTTACGATACACAACATGTTCATCATTATGTGAATCGTTAGCAGGTTCAGTAGGCTTAGGTGAGTCAAGCACATATTCCAGCTTCTCCACCCTGAGAACAATTCTCAAGTTTCGAAGCCAGTCAGCAAAATTAGGACCAGTCAACTTGTGAGCATCTAGTATACTCCGGAGTGATAGTGCAGAAGACATAACGAATATAGTAAATCTGTAAATGATTAACATATAACAACACTTAGCAAATATTCAATTTCATTTCAAAACACTATATGAATCGGGTCTTTATTCATAAGTGGCTCCCACTAGTTTATCTAATTTATTCAACCCCCTACGTGAAAAATAAGCATTCATAATGCTAGTGGGAATAGGGATCCTACATTCCATCAAACAACCTCGGTTGTGGCACGAACCGCCATGTAATGTTCAATAGGCAGACAACTCTTATCAATTACATCTTATGTTATTCCCTAATCAAACTTTAGCCTCTTGAATACTTGAGTCACGGCTGTGGCACGACAAACTCAATATTCTAAGTCAAGTCTAACCCAATATTCCGTACAATTGAATCAGTCTCCAACGGCCCACGGCTGTGGCACGTACCGACCTTTAGATTCTAATTCAATGTACACATCTCTATGTAATAGACAAGTATTTCTTATTTCGAAATCAAAGCCCTCGGATGTAGCACGAAACGATAATGATTTAAAAATAAGAACCACTTTCTATCATGTTGGAAGGCTATGACCGACACAAGCCCGTTGTGTCATTGGCCAATTACTACTTGATATTATTTAATTTTAGAGGGATTATATTACGTTACAATCATAATCATATTATAAAGAGATTCTTCCTTTTAAATTAAATATTTCAAATCAATAATCGATAATCAGATGATTCCCAGATCGGGTGGAGCATTGTCAAGAGGCGTCACTTAATAACCCTTTCTTACAGATATAAATCTGTTGTTGACAAAATCATCTTTTCTCTCAAAATTGAAAATTCATATTTAATTACGTGTTTCATAAACACAAGAATCTCATGATTGTATTCATAATATTATTGTCAAGGCAAGAAACAATTCTTATTCTAGATTTTCTAGAGCACGCCTTATATTGATTTAAGTTCACCTAAATCAATCATCGCATGGTAAACACAGGCATATATCTCATATATAAAAATAAATAAACAAGTAAGCATGTAAGTAATATCATGTCACACATTGATATAATGATGTATAGATTTATTATGGCATTTAAAAGCAATTAAAACAATTAAAACATGCTTTAAAACACTTTCGGGAATATAAACAGTTCAAAACTTTTATAAAAAAAACTACTTGACCACTCCATTAGATCCGTCTCGGAAAAATGAATCCAACGATATATTGCACGCCCAAAACGGAGTTACGAAACTCCCAAAAATCAAATTTTAAAAAGACAGATGGGCTGTAATGCATTACAGGAACACGTTACAAGGGCTGTAACGCATTCCGGTAATGCGTTACAACACTTTTGAGCCTTTAAGTGTGTAACGCATCCCGTAAATGCGTGACCCCCTTTTCCCCGCGCGTGCGCTCCACGCGCCTGGTACAGCCGACTCTGCAGAAAATGTTTTTTTTCTGTTGTTTCCTCCTTCGACGTGTCTGCTTCAGCCGTTACTTTTGCTGCTGTTACAAGCAAAAAGGTAACCCCCTTTTTCTTTTACTCCTTTATTAATAACTCTTTATTAATTTATTATTTTAATTTTATTATTAATAAATTAATTACCATTTAATTAATAAATTAATAAAAATCAAAATAATATGATTTCTCAAATCAGGGAGTAGCAGAAAAATACCAGATCAGCCATGGGTCCTTGTGCAAATTTTAATCATAATTATTCACATGCATAATTATTTCATGAATTTTAATTAAAACAATTTTAAAAAATTCATAAAAAATAATCTACACATCACAAAATTATGAAAAAAAAATACCTAGATGATCTACAACACTTGTAGAACCCAGATCAGTAGTCAAAATCTCATGTAAAAATTATTTCGAATTAATTCATAATTAAATCCAAATAAACTTGCAAAAATCATAATAAATCCATACATGCATAAAAAATCTGAAAGTTTTTATATGAATCTCTATATGCAGAACCTAGCTCTGATGCCAATGAAGGAATTTACGGATGAGCGGAAGCGTGAAATAACAATTTATTCCGTAAAAACCATATACCGCACATATAGAAAAACGTATAAAAGGGAAAAACTGAGGAATCGAAACCATACCTTTCATAAAATGCTTTAATAATAATTAAAACTATTTTAATCATTATTTTTTTTTCTTAACTATTTAGAAAATAATTCTCTCTCATTATTTCATCAAAAAAAATATTTTTTTATGGTGTGACCCTGTAGGTTCAATATTATGCTGGTAGTAGAAATAAATAATAATAAACTTTTATTAATTATTTACATGAATACTAAAATTCACTAGATATAATTAACTGATTAATTATATTTATTCTACATCGTGAGTGATGCTTCTCAACATATCGCGACTATCCGGATAATATGAATTCACTGCTTTGAATACCAAGAACTTATTCAGTGAATAGTTACCGTACAATTAACTCCTTCTACCCTCCAATGTCCTGATTAAATACAAGGCATGGATCTTGTGTCAAGCCTATCTAATTTAATCATTTGCTTTCCCATTCACTTTGCTCAGTTCTATGTAAATTAGAAACTCCTTTCTAATTTCATTCACTCTGGCTAGAGATTCCTGAACTAGCATAAGTGGATCAGCTAGGAACATTCTCTTCCTTCACTGGATGGGGTAGATCCTATATTGATCATACACTATCTTCATGTACAAATTCCTATACCCAGTAGAGCCCTAATAATTGTCCCTAGAGACTAAGAACTAAACCAAAGCATAGTTCAGTGTACACAAGATGACTATGATGACCTCAAGTCTAAGGATACTTGTACAACTATCACTATGTGAACAATTGCTGACACGTGAGTGAACTCCATCAGTTGTTCAGCTGTGCGAGTCATGTTCAGTGAACTTATTCTATAATAAGCACCTACATACTAGCTATTGTGTCACCACACAAATATCTATGAGAACAGACATCCTTCAGAATAAAGCAAGCATAGTATGTACCGATCTTTGCGGATTATTAATTACCAGTTAGTAATCCTATGACCAGGAACTATTTAAGTTTAGAGTTATCATCTTTTAGGTCTCACTATTATGATCTTATCATAATCCATAAAAAGCTTTACTCTAAACTATGGTATATCTTATTTAAACACTTAAATAGATAGAGCCCGTAATAAAACAAAACAAGTCTTTTATTAATATCAATGAAATCAAAATAGATTACATAAAAAGTTATTCCTAAATCCTCATTCATGATTGGACTTAGGACATATCTCTTTCACTTCACACAAATACTGATATGGTTATATCAAAACTTAATCATCAGAACTTCCATCAGAACTTGTCCTCAGAATTTATGTAATTTGACACATAAACTGTTTATCTAAAATAACATTTATCACCACAGTAATTTTCATCATTCATATGGAGTGTATGTGTGTGCATTAAGCTAAATATCAGACAAAAAGTAAAGTTTGATTCAGTTCAGTACATCTTAGAAAAAAGGCATAACTAAGAACTTTGCTCTAAATCTGTCATTATTCTGAAGCCTACTATTGAATGAGTTCATGCATGAGTCCACCTCAACTGTTTTGTGCTCATTTTATGCATCTTTTGAAATTCTATTTTACAGTGGCTTCTCAGTGTAAGTGAGTCACGACTGCTTATCAGAATTTATGTTGTTATCAGAGTATTTCTCCAGTAATCATAGAGTGTGAAAAGTCACCAAGAAAATTTTATTTTGCTTTTCTAATGCATATTACTTAATACCAGCAATGCACTTGGGTCTTCCCTTCCACATTTTTACTCTAGATCTCAAAGGAGTACTTGATTTTTATTTCTTTTCTTTTTCTTTTTCTTTTGATAAGTGAGGCTTATCAGCACTTAGTACATCCATCAGATTTACTAACATCAGAACTTAACAGATAAGAAGTACTATTCTAGTTTTTGACTTAGTAATAAGATACACAAAGTAAACTTAACTAAGCTCAATATCAGAATTTGCTTGTGTCAAAAGATTTCCACATAAATAATTACTTCAAACATGGGATCTTTAGTATATTAAAGACTACTAGGTCAGCATCTAGCACAGTTTTTCTCATTGGATTGAATAGTCACAGAAACATTCATATCACTATCAGAGTTTAGAATTCACATCAGACAATCAATCAGCACTTAGAAAATTTCAATTTAAGCACATAATACACAAAGATAGTAATATCTATAAATACTGATCATAAAGTCTGATGTATCAGAACATAAACTAGGCATATTTAGAGAAAGAACATGAAACCATTCCAAGTTCATTTACCAATCTTGTAAAAGTAGCTTCACACAGTGGTTTTGTGAAGGTATCTGCTAGTTGTTGATCTGTTGGAACAAAATGCAATTCCACTGTACCTTCATCCACATGTTCCCTTATGAAGTGGTACCTAATGCTGATGTGCTTTATCATTGAGTGTTGAACTGGATTACCTATCATAGCAATAGCACTTTGATTATCACAGTAAATTGGGATTTTAGAAAATTCTAACCCATAATCCAGTAACTGATTCTTCATCCAAAGAATCTGTGCACAACAGCTTCCTGTCGCAATGTATTCTACTTCTGCAGTTGATGTGGAAATTGACTTCTGTTTCTTGCTAAACCAAGAAACCAATATGCCTCCAAGAAATTGGAAGCTTCCACTTGTGCTTTTCCTGTCAATTGTGCAAACTGCAAAATTTGCATCTGAGTAACCTATTAGCTTAAAAGTCTGATTCTCTAGGATACCACAATCCCAGATCAGCTGTACCCTTAAGGTACTTGAAAATTCTTTTCACAACTGTTAAGTGAGGTTCTCTTGGATCTGCTTGAAATCTTGCACAAAAATAGGTAGCATACATGATATCAGGTCTACTTGCAGTTAGATAGAGTAGAGAGCCAATCATTCCTCTGTAATCAGTAATATCTACTGATTTACCAGTATCCTTATCCAATTTTGTTGCAGTGGCCATTGGAGTGGATGCACTTGAACAATCTTGCATTCCAAACTTCTTCAACAAATTTCTGGTATACTTAGATTGATAAATAAAAGTTCCTTCTTCATTTTGCTTGACTTGAAGGCCCATAAAATAGTTAAGTTCTCTCATCATACTCATTTGATATCTTGACTGCATCAGCTTGGCAAACTTCTTACAAAGACTGTCATTTGTAGAATAAAAAAATGATATCATCAACATATATCTGCACCAAAAGTAAGTCCTTTCAATGGTTGAGATAAAATAGTGTTTTGTCAATAGTCCCTCTGTTAAATCCACTTTCCTGTCAATTTTGCATCCTGCAAAATCTACATCTGAGTAACCTATTAGCTTAAATTCTGATTCTCTAGGATACCACAATCCCAGATCAGCTGTACCCTTAAGGTACTTGAAAATTCTTTTCACAACTGTTAAGTGAGGTTCTCTTGGATCTGCTTGAAATCTTACACAAAGACAGGTAGCATACATGATATCAAGTCTACTTGCAATTAGATAGAGTAGAGAGCCAATCATACCTCTGTAATCAGTAATATCTACTGATTTACCAGTATCCTTATCCAACTTTGTTACAGTGGCCATAAAAGTGGATGCATTTGAACAATCTTGCATTCCAAACTTTTTCAACAAATTTCTGGTGTACTTAGATTGACAAATAAAAGTTCCTTCTTCATTCTGCTTGAGTTGAAGGCCCAGAAAATAGTTAATTTCTCCCATCATACTCATTTGATATCTTGACTGCATCAGCTTGGCAAACTTCTTACAAAGTCTGTCATTTGTAGAACCAAAAATGATATCATCAACATATATCTGCACCAAAAGTAAGTCCTTTCCATGGTTGAGGTAGAACAGTGTTTTGTCAATAGTCCCTCTGTTAAATCCACTTTCCAGAAGAAACTGAGCTAATATCTCATACCATGCTCTTGGAGCTTGCTTATGGCCATAAAGTCCTTTATCAAGCCTGTAGACATGATTTGTAAATTTATAATCTACAAATCCTGGAGGTTGTTCAACATATACTTCCTCTTCCAATTCTCCATTAAGAAAAGCACTTTTCACATCCATTTGAAAGACTTTAAATTTCTTGTGTGCAACATAAGCCAAAAATATCCTTATGGCTTCCAATCTAGCAACTGGTGCAAATGTTTCATCATAATCAATTCCCTCTTGTTGAGAGTATCCTTTTGCAACCAGCCTTGCTTTATTCCTAGTAATTATGCCATCACTGTCAGTTTTGTTTTTGAACACCCACTTTGTACCAACAACAGACCTGTTCTTTGGTCTTGGCACTAAGGTCCAGACTTTATTTCGTTCAAATTCATTTAACTCTTCCTGCATTGCTTGGACCCAATCAGCATCTTGAAGAGCTTCTTCCACTTTCTTTGGTTCAGTCTGAGAAAGAGAAGAATGATAGAGACATTCATTTGATATAGCTGTTCTAGTTCTGATACATGCATCAGGATTTCTAATAATTAAGTCAGGTGTATGTGCTTTAGTCCACTTCCTTGCAGATGGAAGGTTATCTCTAGAACTGGATGCTCCCCTATGATCCATGCTGTCTCCATTAACATTTTATGATGCTCCCCCTGAAATTATGCTCTCTGAGTTGGATCCTTCAGAATTTGAGTTTCCAGAAATATCAGAACATGAGTTTCCAAACTTATCAGAACTTGGCCCATCAGAACTTGAAGAGCCTGTTGTAGGTTCTAATGCTTCTTGAGATGTGGTTGTATCTTCAGTATGCTCCTCCTGCACAGGTGTATCTTGCTTTGGTGTAGTCACCACAGTTTCAATAACATTAGAGTTTAATCCATCAGAGTTTGTAGTATCAGGATTTAGACTGTCAGGATTTATAGAATCAGAATTTAACACTTTATTTTCGAATCTCAGCTGATCATGATCATTGAAATTTTCAAGTCCAGTAATATTCTTATCATCAAAAGAGATATTGATAGATTCCATGACAACCCTTGTTCTTAAATTGTAGACTCTGAAGGCTTTTGTTGAAAGTGGATATCTAACAAAAATTCCTTCATCAGCTTTTAGATCAATTTTGGATAGCTGTTCGGGATGAGCCTTAAGAACAAAACACTTGCATCCAAATACATGAAAATACTTCAGATTTGGCTTCTTTTTCTTCACCATCTCATATGGTGTCTTTCCATGCTTGTTAATGAGTGTAGCATTCTGAGTAAAACAAGCAGTCTGCACAGCTTCAGCCCAAAATTAGGTTGGTAACTTTGCTTCATCAAGCATAGTTCGTGCAACTTTAATAAGAGTTCTATTCTTTCTTTCAACAACTCCATTTTGCTGTGGAGTTGCAGGAGTAGAAAATTCATGCTTTATTCCATGGTCTTTGCAGAACTCTTCCATGATCAAATTCTTGAACTCAGTGCCATTATCACTTCTTATGATCTTCACAGAATCTTTGACCAATTTATCCAGTTGCTTGACATGATCAATCAAGATAGATGCAGTTTCACTTTTTGAGTGCAAGAAATACACCCATGTGTATCTGGTGACCTCATCCACTATGACCATAGCATATTTCTTCTTTGCAATAGACATGACATTCACTGGACCAAATAGATCAACATGTAGTAGGTGATAAGGCTCAAGAATTGATGATTCAGTCTTGCTCTTGAATGAAGATTTTCTTTGTTTTGCCTTCTGACAAGAATCACAAAGGCCATCAGGAGCAAATACTGATTTTGGCAGTCCTCTCACAAGATCTTTCTTGACTAGTTCATTTATATTGTTGAGATTTAAATGAGAGAGTTTCTTGTGCCAATCCCAGCTTTCTTCAATTGAAGCTCTACTTAACAGACAGATTGTATAACCATCAGTACTTGTTGAAAGCTTGGCTTCATAAATGTTACCATGCTTGTATCCTTTCAAAACAACTTTGCCTGTAGATTTGCTTACAACTTCACAGTGTTCTTCAAAGAAATCCACATGATAACCTCTGTCACAAATTTGACTAACACTCAGTATAATATGTTTAAGTCCTGAGACCAGAGCTACTTTTTCAATGATGACATTTCCAAGATTGATATTGCCATATCCCAGAGTTTTTCCAATGTTGCCATCTCCATAAGAAACACCTGGGCCAGCTTTCTCCACAAAGTCTGATAGCAAAGCTTTATTTCCAGTCATATGTCATGAACATCCACTGTCTAGAACTAGGATGTTCTTCGGGTTGCCCTGCAATCACAAAGACCACTAATGATTAGTTTTAAGGACCCAGACTTGCTTGGATCCTTTGGCCTTATTAAGTTTGTTAACATTTGCAGCGAATTTAACATCAGAGTTTATGTTAACAGTTTTCTTATCAGAATTTGCAATATCAGACTTTGCATCAGAACTTACACTAGAAGGAATAATGCTAACTTTCTTTACAGAAGGTTTTATTTGATAATAATCATAGTACAAACTATGATATTCCTTACAAGTATAAATGGAATGTCATAAACTACCACAATGAAAACAAGGATTTTGTGGCTTATATCTAACAGACTGACTCTTAACTCCTGACTTTGAGGGTAAGGAGTTTATGTTCTTATTCTTCCTGCAAAAAGAAGCCAGATGGTTAGAATTTCCACAGTTATGACATATTTTTCCAGGAGCATTAGGAACAGGCTTATAATTGTTACTTTTGTTCACACCTTCCTTTCCATTCCTATTTTTCCTAGGTGGTTTTACTTTGTTTACATTTTTAACCTCTTTCAGCTTATGATTAAGCTGCTTCTTAGTCATTGATCCTATGTTAACTTCAGTTATCTTATCCTGTTTAGGTTTGTCAGAAGTTAATTTCTCCTTAACTTCTGATTTCTCAATATCAGTCTTTGCGGTTACAAACTTAACAGGATTTACCTTTGGTTTTTGTTTAACAACTATGGGCTCAGTTTCTACAGTTCCCTTACCGTTCTTATCATCTCCATAACCTAATCCCTCTTTCCAGTTTCCACTACTAAGAATATCCTGAGTTGCTCTACCAGAGTTAGTCCAAAGCCTGATAATCTCTCTTTCCTTTTCTAACTCAGTTTTTAGAGATTCATTCAATTTTAGCACTTCATCCTTAACATAAAATGCATCATCTCTATATTTCTGAGTTTGATGGAACATGACTAACTCTTTTTCTAAATAATCATTCCTCTTTTTATAAGCAAGATTTTCAGAAGTTAATCTTTCACATGTTAAAGTTTGATCTTTATAACTAATGAACATGGTTTTAAGATATCTTCTCAACTCAGTAATATCATCAGTATGAAAGGCAAATCTGTCATCATCAAGAGGAGGAAAGTGACAAATCGGAATGACGAATCACCTTTGCCTTCAGATTTTCTGAAACCTTTCTTAATGACAAATCATTCAAGAGTTTGACAAATCTGTCATATAAATCAGTTAATGACTATCAGGTTTTGAGTCAAAGTGCTCATACTCTTGAGTGAGTATCGTCTTCCTGTTCTTCTTGATTGAATCAGTTCCCTGACACCTTGTTTCCAAAGCATCCCATATCTCTTTTGCAGTCTTACATTGAGTACCCTGTTTGACATGACATTATCAATGGCACTATGCAGCAAGTGTCTTACCTTTGCATCCTTTGCAATCGATGAGATATCTTCAGCAGTGTAATCACTTTTTTCCTTTGGTACAGACTTTGCAGGCTGACCTGCAACTTCCACAGAGAGTTTGGTTGGCATATGTGGTCCTCCATTAATCCTGTCGAGATATTTTGGATCTGTAGCTTCCAGAAACATAGCCATCTTCACTTTCCATATGGAATACTCAGACGGTTTCAACATGGGAACTCTTATAGTCTCATATCGACTATGGGTTATGGTTTTTGGAGGTTCTTCAGTTTTGGTGGGCTTGGTTGGAGTTTCTTCTTCAGACATGATTGTTTATGGATCTTAAACTATATGTGTGTTAACAGATCTGATCTGATACCACTTATTAGGTCACACACACTGTAGAAGGGGGTTGAATACAGTGTTTACTACAATCAAATCGAATATAAGAACTCAAGTAACATAAAACAGATTTTATTCAACACAATAAACTCTGTTACAATATGGAACTGTTCTCTCTCAGTGATGAACAAATTATCACGAGAGCTGCTAGGGTTATATTGAATAATAACTTCGATAATGATAACACATATAGTGTAAACCCTATGTCTGTGTTTATATACTACACAGTCACAAGATAATGTTCTAATTGATATGGAATATAATTCTGCTTCCTAAAATATATCAACTAGTTATCTTTTCTTCCAAGTATTCTATTCTTCATAGAATTCCTTCTTCATGCATATTTCTTTATATCTTAGTCTCGATGTTCTTTCCTTTCAATCAGCCGCTTGCCTTATCTGAAAGTCACCTTAAGTCCTGATATTATCTCCTGATAAATATCTTCTGATAACTTAAGTTCTGATATCTTAAGTTCTGTCTTCAGTATAAGTGCTGATTTTCAGTTAAGTACTGATTTGTCATGTTAGTTAAGATATGAAAACTAAACACAAATCATATTACACATGACATCATAAATATATCTAACATAATAAATTGGGATTTCGGATTAGTATTAATTATAATTAAATTATGATTAAAAAACTCATTCTTCTCTCTATATAAACTCATTGAGGGCCGATTTATATATGAGGATACATGGTTTATGAAACCCTAGCCGTTCAAGGAGAAAGAGGAAGAGAGGTAAAGAAGGAGTTTTCGGGTGCTAGTACATATCAATCCTTCAAGAAAAGCGTTCGTGTGGATACCGTAGAGCATAGATCGCGAGAGCGGGATACATGGTGATTCAACAAGGTTTGGAACTCCATTAATTCTCCATTAATGAACTCTTTTAGTTTCTTTAAGGTTAAAATTGTTACTAGGATTTAAATATCTATTTTTGCATGGATCCTGCGAAGGGTTTCGATTTTATTCTGGTTTTAATTTAATTTTACATCATTTTCATTACGTTAATGTGCTCGAAACCCTTCATCATAGATGTTTCCATGTATGTATCCTTTGAAAATAACTTTCTTTGTGACCTTATGAAATACATCACGGTGAGTATCATAAAACACAATATAGTATCCACTATCAGTAATATGACTGATGCTCAACATATTGTGCTTTTGTCCTTCTACCAGAGCTATATTTGAGATGATGATATTTCCAATGATTATACTGTCATGTCCCAGTGTTTTCCTACATTGCCATCACCACAGAAAACTGTTGAGAAAGATTAAAGTTGTATGAATAACTCAACAATACTGGTTTGGATAACTCAATATAGAATAAACGACTTTGAAATAATCTATATTCCACTAGAATCAATACAGATTATTTATTGGGCATATACACTATGGTTTTGGTAGCTACTGTGATGGCCTCAACCTCAGGGTCAGGAGTTGACGTCACTAACAACAATAACAACAAATATAAAACAACCCAACTTATTATTAATACATAAACACGACCCCTACTTCCCAAAATCTTTGCCAGGTTTAAGTATCACTTAGGTAACAAAACAGCACAAAGGAAACTTATTTAATAAGCCTGACACACTAACTTATACAGCAACTCAATAGACCGTTGCTGGTCTGACACAACTAGTTCTGAGGAGCCAGGTACGGGAGGGACTAGAACTATGCCCTGACTGTGCCGGACGATCTGCAATATATATATATATATATATATATATATATATATATATATATATATATATACAAAACTAGCTGCAAGGGTGAGCAATAAATTGCTCAGTAGTACCACTATATAAATAACAAGTAAAATAGTTTATAATAAACAGTTATAGGAACAGAAATTATAAATAATTTATGAAAACAGTAAAACAGGTATAAACATGATGTCAACAACTAGCATGCTCTGTAAAACATAATATCAGTCTTGTGCTGTGTAAATACCAGATTCCAATTTTAGCATGCTATTATCCTTTCCAAATCCACTTTTCCATTACAGGACCCACAAAACCATCTGTTCCGTTACGGGAACCAAAAAACCAAAAAACAGATATATATATTGGACGAAGCCTATAGATAGGTGATCAATCTATTCCACCACAAACTTGTTCCGGAACTCAGAGACTCGCTAGGTCTCTGACACGCTAGACTAAGCGTTTCAAATAGGGCGTGCAACCGACTTAGGCACTTACACTAACTTGCTAGTCCGTAACGGGCCTCTTACGCATCCATCCAATATCTGATCCATTTTATTTAGTTTTCAAAACCACTTTTACCTATCTCTTTTTAAAATAATTTTATCACAACACACTTTCCAAAAACTTTTTCCATATTAATCACAGTTGAGAGATAGGCATTTTCAGAAGTTACTTTTCCCCAAAACACAATTTAAACAAACATTTTCAAATACAGGGGATACGTAACTTAAAATTTTTAGTTCCACTATGCAATTTAAATCAACAGTTATTTATATATTACTGAACCGTAAAAGATTTATTCAAGGGTACTTTCCTTGCAGAGCTTTACAACTAAACGTTAGTCTGACTATAAACCGACTTTAACTCTCGAGGCCTTCGACTGGAACCTACAGAATCAAAATACCCTATATTAGATGACCAGTTATGCTTGGCATATCCTAGTTATCGACTCTACCCGAACAATATCAATTCCCGACTCATAATTATAAGTATTATTATAATACAAATAACAACTAGGGTTCATAAACATTTATTACAATTATATAAGTATATAGGCTTGAATGGCATTCCCGATAATAATAGGTTGCGGTTCCCGTATTTGCGAAATTATTTTCTCAAAAATCGGCCAGCGTCTCTTTTATTTATTGGGCTTCCCGTCGAAACATAATCGATGCAGCAATCAAATTTTTGCAATGCAAATTTCGATACAATAAAAACTATTTTCTGTTTAGAAAATTATTTTATGAATGATATATTATTTTTTATAATAATAGGAATTATAATAAATCATCACCGTCCACCATCGACTCGCCGAGGCTCATCGTCGACGGCGGTAAAATTCGCGAGTGCCCGATTAAATTCGGGATTCCAACGCGAATTCCAGCGATTATCTTTTATAATTTCCAGCACAAAATTTATTTATATCAGGAAATTACTCCAAAAAATTCTCTGCAGAAAATATAAAAAGAAATCCAATCACAAAGCGAATAACCGGGAACAAAACACACGACCGAACATCAACACCTAAACACAATCACACACGCACCATGCGCAACTACACACACACACCGCACGACACAAACTCGACACACAAAAATAGAGCACATATATATACATATAATCATATATATATACAACCCGCAAGCATGGACAAAACTTAAGAATTTGTCGGAAACGAACAAGCCGGAAACTCACCGGAAAATAGAACAATCGGGGGAAAAACCAGGGAAAATTAGGGGATGAGAAAGAGGAAATAACAGGGAGATTAACCGAGATGAATAGAGAGATTGTGAGGGAGAGAACAGGGAGATTTGAGAGAGAACAGAGAGTCAGAGAGGAGTGATCGAAGAGAGAGAGATGAGGGACGAGAGAGGAATAGATTAGGATGTTTATACTTATCAGTTTTGTAATTATACACGTAGCAACTTACAATCTGAAAGACTAACATGTATGATATAAATTGCCATGTGTCCTATCTTGCGACTACAAGCCCGCGTCTGTTACGCATTTCGCAATTTAACGAACATGGTTTTAAACTCTTGAATGATTTGTCATTAACATGGTTTTGATTCCTGTATGCAATCTTTGTGATTCCTTTCACCATAAGAGCACACAACTTCATCATCTCTTCATCAGGGTCCATCTCAGGTATACTTTCAGTTTGTGAGTCATCATCAGTATCAGAACTTGATGACTCAGTATCAGATTTTGTGATGAGAGCTTTTCCCTTCTCTTTCCTTGAGGCAGCTTTTTGGGACTTTCCTCCTCAGCCACAAAAGCAACTGTCCTTGACTTTCTTCCATTCCTCTTGCTTCTTTGTTCCATCTCAAGTTCATGAGTCTTGAGCATCCCATAAATTTCATCAAGAGTTATTTCATCAAGATTATAGTTGTCTCTTATTATTGTGGCCTTCAAATCCATCTTTCAGGAAGTGCTAACAGGAATTTAAGATTTGAATCTTCAATATCATACTCTTTGTCAACTAGTGACAAATCATTCAAAAGTTTGACAAATCTGTCATATAAATCAGTTAATGACTCATCAGGTTTTGAGTCAAAGTGCTCATACTCTTGAGTGAGTATCGTCTTCCTATTCTTCTTGATTGAATTAGTTCCCTAACACCTTGTTTCCAAAGCATCCCATATCTCTTTTGCAGTCTTGCATTGAATTACCCTGTTTGACATGACATTATCAATGGCACTATGCAGCAAGTGTCTTACCTTTACATCCTTCGTAATCGATGAGATATCTTCAGCAGTGTAATCACTTTTCTCCTTTGGTACAGACTTTGCTGGCTGACCTACAACTTCCACAGAGAGTTTAGTTGGCATATGTGGTCCTTCATTAATCTTGTCGAGATATTCTGGATCTGTAGCATCCAGAAACATAGCCATCTTCACTTTCCATATGGAATACTCAGACGGTTTCAACATGGGAACTCTTATAATCTCATATCGACTATGGGTTATGGTTTTTGGAGGTTCTTCAGTTTTGGTGGGCTTTGTTGGAGTTTCTTCTTCAGACATGATTGTTTATGGATCCTAAACTATATGTGTGTTAACAGATCTGCTCTGATACCACTTGTTAGGTCACACACACTGTAGAAGGGGGTTGAATATAGTGTTTACTACAATTAAATCAAATATAAGAACTCAAGTAACAGAAAATAGATTTTATTCAACACAATAAACTCTGTTACAATATGGAACTGTTCTCTCTCAGTGATGAACAAATTATCACGAGAGCTGCTAGGGTTATATTGAATAATAACTTCGATAATGATAACACATATAGTGTAAACCCTATGTCTGTGTTTATATACTACACAGTCACAAGATAATGTTCTAATTGATATGGAATATAATTCTGCTTCCTAAAATATATCAACTAGTTATCTTTTCTTCCAAGTATTCTATTCTTCATAGAATTCCTTCTTCATGCATATTTCTTTATGTCTTAGTCTCGATGTTCTTTCCTTTCAATCAGCCGCCTTCCTTATCTGAAAGTCACCTTAAGTCCTGATATTATCTCCTGATAAATATCTTCTGATAACTTAAGTGCTGATAACTTAAGTTCTGATATCTTAAGTTATGTCTTCAGTATAAGTGATGATTTCTAGTTAAGTACCGATTTGTCCTGTCAGTTAAGATCTGAAAACTAAACACAAATCATATTATACATGATACCACAAATATATCTAACATAATAAATTGGGATTTCGGATTAGTATTAATTATAATTAAATTATGATTAGAAAACTCATTCTTCTCTCAATATAAACTCATTGAGGGCCGATTTATATATGAGGATACATGGTTTGCAAAACCCTAGCCGTTCAAGGAGAAAGAGGAAGAGAGGTAAAGATGGAGTTTTCAGGTGCTAGTACATATCAATCCTTCAAGAAAAGCGTTCGTGTGGATACCGTAGAGCGTAGATCGCGAGAGCGGGATACATGGTGATTCAACAAGGTTTGGAACTCCATTAATTCTCCATTAATGAACTCTTAAAGTTTCTTTAAGGTAAAAATTGTTACTATGAATTAAATATCTATTTTTGCATGGATCCTGCGTAGGGTTTCGATTTTATTCTGGTTTTAATTTAATTTTAGATCATTTTCATTACGTTAATATGCTCGAAACCCTTCATCATAGATGTTTCCATGTATGTATCCTTTGAAAACAACTTTCTTTGTGACCTTATGAAATACATCACAGTGAGTATCATAAAACACAATATAGTATCCTCTATCAGTAATATGTCTGATGCTCAACAAATTGTGCTTTTGTCCTTCTAACAGAGCTATATTTGAGATGATGATATTTCCAATGATTATACTGTCATGTCCCACTGTTTTCCTATATTGCCATCACCATAGAAAACTGTTGAGAAAGATTAAAGTTGTATGCATAACTCAACAATAATGTTTTGGATAACTCAACATAGAACAAACGACTTTGAAATAATCTATATTCCACTAGAATCAATACAGATTATTTATTAGGCATATACACTTTGGTTTTGGTAGCTACTGTGACGGCCTCAACCTCGGGGTCAAGAGTTGACGTCACTAACAACAATAACAACATATATAAAACAACCCAACTTATTATTAATATATAAACACGACCCCTACTTCCCAAAATCTTTTCCAGGTTTAAGTATCACTTAGGTTATAAAACAGCACAAAGGAAACTTATTTAATAAGTCTGACACGCTAACTTATACAGCAACTCAATAAACAGCAGCTGGTCTGACACAACTACTTCTGAGGAGCCAGGTACGGGAGGGACTGGAACTATGCCCTGACTGTGACGGACGGGTATCCTAGGCATCTACAATATATATATATATATATATATAGGACCTTTTACAAAAATTAAGATCTTCGGTAATATTCTCCAAATTTGATTTAAAATCAGGATATTGGCAGATTCAAATCCACCCAAAAGATAGATATAAAACCGCTTTTACGGTCCCATTCGGACAGTATGAATGGAATGTCCTTCCATTTGGAATCAAAACTGCCCCTAGCGAATTCCAAAGAATTATGAATGACATATTCAATGACTATTCTACATTCTGTATAGTATATATTGATGATGTTCTAGTTTTTTCAGAATCTATTGAACAACATTTCAAACACCTTAAAACTTTCTGCCATGTATCTAGGAAAAATGGTTTAGTCATATCAAAATCCAAGATTTCCCTATTTCAAACTCGTATAAGATTTCTTGGCCACTACATATCAAAAGGGACAGTTACACCAATTGAAAGAGCCCTAACATTTGCAACAAAATTTCCCGATAAAATCACAAATAAAACCCAACTTTAAAGGTTTTTAGGAAGTTTCAACTATGTCCTAGACTTCTATCCAAACATCAATAGGATAGCCAAACCCTTACATGACCGCCTTAAAACTAACCCCGTCCCTTGGTCATCTGAACATACCGAAATTGTTCGAAAAATCAAAGCTCAGGTTCTAGAAATCCCTTGTCTACACCTTGCTGATCCAAATGCTTCTAAAGTAGTTGAAACAGATGCTTCTGAGTTAGGATATGGCGGTATACTAAAATAAGTAGTCAATGGTAAAGAACAAAAGTCCAGTTTACATCTGCACATTAGAATGATTGTCAAAGAAATTATTCTACTATAAAAAAGGAAATACTTTCAATTGTTTTATGTATTACAAAATTTCAGAGTGATTTATTAAATCAAAAATTTCTCCTTAGAGTCGATTGTAAATCTGTAAAAGAGGTTTTACAAAAAGATGTCCAAAATATTGCATCAAAACAAATTTTCGCCAGATGGCAAGCATTATTAAGCATTTTTTATTTTGATATTGAACACATTAAGGGAGATATGAACTGTGTCCCTGATTTCCTGACCCGTGAGTTTCTACAAAACAGATAGTCTCATGCCTCGAAAAAGCAGAGGGGGAAAAACCCCAGCCTTTCCCGGACAACTCCCGGTCACTCAACAAAGCAAAGCGAGTACTTCTTCAGGAAAACCGATCACATCCTGGATCGATAAGGTAATTGCAGATGAAGAAGACAATAAATTATTTCTAGCCCTTCAAACCATCAAAGCCCATGGCCTCAACATCCAAAATCCCTCAACAAATATATATATATATATAAAAAACAAGCTGCAAGGGTGAGCAATAAATTGCTCTGCAGTACCACTATATGAATAACAAGTAAAACAGTTTATGATAAACAGTTATAGGAACAAAAATCATAAATCATTTATGAAAACAGTAAAACAGGTATAAACATGATGTCAACAACTAGCATGCTCTGTAAAACATAATATCAGTCGTGTGCTGTGTAAATACCAGAGTCCAATTTTAGAATGCTATTTTCCTTTCCAAATCCACTATTCCATTACAGGACCCACAAAACCAACTGTTCCGTTACGAGAACCATAAAACCAAAAATCAGATATATATATATATATATATATATTGGACGAAGCCTATGGATAGGTGATCAGTCTATTCCACCACAAACTTATTCCAGAACTCAGAGACTAGCTAAGTCTCTGACACGCTAGACTAAGCGGTTCAAATAGGGCATGCAACCGACTTAGCCACTTACACTAACCTGCTGGTCCGTTACGGGCCTCTTACGCAACCATCCAATATCTGATCCATTTTATTTAGTTTTCAAAACCACTTTTACCTATCTCTTTTTAAAACAATTTTATCACAACACACTTTTCAAAACCTTTTTCCATATTAATAACAGTTTGGAGATAGTCATTTTCAGAAGTTATTTTGCCCTAAAACACAATTTAAACAAACATTTTCAAATACAGGGGATACGTAACTTAAAATGTTCAGTTCCACTATGCAATTTAAATCAACTGTTATTTATATATTACTGAACCGTAAAAGATTTGTTAATGGGTACTTCCCTTGCAGAGCTTTACAACTAAATGTTAGTCTGACTATAAACCGACTTTAACTCTCGAGGCCTTCGACTGGAACCTACAAAATCAAAATACCCTATATTAGATGACCAGTTATGCTTGACATATCCTAGTTATCGATTCTACCCGAACGATATCAATTCCCGACTCGTAATTATAAGTATTATTATAATACACATACCAACTAGGGTTCATAAAACATTTATTACAATTATATAAGTATATATGCTTGAATGGCATTCCCGATAATTATAGGTTGTGGTTCCCGTATTTGCGAAATTATTTTCTCAAAAATCGGTCGGCGTCTCTTTTATTTATTGGACTTCCCGTCGAAACATAATCGATGCAGCAATCAAATTTTCGCAATGCAAATTTCGATACAATAAAAACTATTTTCCATTTTGAAAATAATTTTATGAATGAAATATTATTTTTTATAATTATAGGAATTATAATAAATCATCACCGTCCACCATCGACTCGTCGAGGCTCATCGTCGACGGCGGTAAAATTCGCGAGTGCCCGATTAAATTCGGGTTTCCAACGCGAATTCCAGCGATTATCTTTTATAATTTCCCGCACAAAATTTATTTATATCACGAAATTACTCAGAAAAATTCTCTGCAGAAAATATAAAAAGAAATCCAATCACAAAGCGAATAACCGGGAACAAAACACACGGCCGAAGATCAACACCACAACACAATCACACACGCGCCATGCGCAACTACACACACACACCGCACGCACACAAACTCGACACACACAAACAGAGAACATATATATACATATAATCATATGTATATATACAACCCGCAAGCATGGATAAAGCTGAAGAATTTGTCGAAAACGAACAAGCCGGAAACTCACCGGAAAACAGAACAATCGGGGGAAAAACCGGGGAAAATCAGGGGATGAGAAAGAGGAAATAACAGGGAGTTTAACCGAGAGGAATAGAGAGATTGTGAGGGAGAGAACAGGGAGATTTGAGAGAGAACAGAGATTGAGAGAGGAGAGATCAGAGAGAGATGAGGGACGAGAGAGGAATAGATTAGGATGTTTATACTTATCAGTTTTGTGATTATACACGTAGCAACTTAAAATCTGAAATACTAACATTTATGCTATAAATTGCCACGTGTCCTATCTTGGGACTACAAGCCCGCGTCTGTTACGCATTTCGCAATATAACGAACAAACTTACGGGTAAAATTAACCTGAAAAATTACCAACTAGATTTTAAAATTCCCAGAATAATTGAAAACTAATAAAATAAAATTTTCGTAATTTTTAAATCATTTCTGAATCGAACAATTGACTCGCATTTTACGATTAAGCGAACAAACGTGTGGGTGAAAATAATATGAAAAATTCAAAATAATTTTAAAATTCTCTAAATATTAAAAACTTACAAAAATATGAGTTTTGTAATTTTTGAAGCATTCTGCAATTTAATATTGAATTTACACCTTTAAAAGTAAAAAAACAATACTACTCAACAATTAATTGCACAAATAACCCTCGAACACCAATAAGTCACACACAGTTAAGAGTAAGGGAAACACTGTGACGCCCCCAAATCCGGGGTCAGGAATCTGGGTCGTCACGCCATCCTACACTGAAGTGTAACCTCTATTGATTTAATAATCCAACAGACCTCAATCTCCCGCACACACACACACTAGTTATAGCCTTAGAAATGATGTATAAAATGTAATCTTCTTTTATTACACTCAAATGTACTTTACAAGATCTTAAACAATTATTCATAACCTCTGCATGAAGTTACAATAATTACTACTAACATCTTATACTTATCTGGATACTCTGATCCACCTGATACAAAACTGTAAGCGATTCTCCCCACGATTTCAAGTGACTAAGTCCCACGCCGGCATACTGGTAATCTGTTGTGTTGTGACATTTAAGAGAAAGCAAGAGTGAGCAATAATGCTCAGCCATAATAATCAACAGTATGAAATGACCGTTAATGAAATTATATCAATCTGTATAAGGATATGTATTTATTCAAAGTAGTTTTCTTGGTGATACATACCTCTTTTCAAAATAATTCTTTGATTGACTTATTAGTCTGCAAATACCTTAATGGTAAACCCAACACCTAGGCTTGGGTTATGGTATTGCATCTCAATTCCAATTGGAAGAATAGGACATTCACTGGAGCCACCGCATACGATGATCAGTCGTAATACAGAAAATAGTAACCTTTTCTGCTAGTAGAAGGACGATTCCCTTTTGTTATCGGTTATGACCCTGGACGCATTCGGGCCTTTTCTGTGTCCATCCATCTCAGGTACACACTTCGTGTCTATCCCTCTCAAGACACGGTTTTGCTTCCATCCCTCTCAGGTACGCATACTCCACATGTTCATCGGTATATAATATACCTTCTCATGTGGTAGTAAATTGGTAGTGTAATAACCCCCAAAATTTTGAACTTTTTGTAACCCTTATGAATAGTGTTTTTGCTGAATGAGAAAACTTTTCATGCCACACTATGTAGGGGTTCTGTTTTGGATATTCTGAGATTTTATTAGTACTCTATATGGTATATAAGTGTATGTAAAAATCGTCAAAATCCAATTCCGAACCCTTTGATTTTTCCCGGAAATCCACTAGATACGGAAGGAATTGAGTATAAGGTAACAGGATAAAAAGGATTTAAATTAAAGGATTATAAGAGAGGATCATAAAAGGAATATAATGTATTGAGAAAGGTTAAGGAAACCCAAGTAATAAGATCCCGGGTATGATCCCTCAAACGAGAAACGAGAACGAAAGTTAAGCGAACCGTATAACAGATCAGCGGTCATTAGGCAAACAATTAGGGAGTTAATCAAGGAGGTTAGGGATGATGAGGTCATCCAACCAATAAGAAGGGGGCAAGTAAGGGAAGATGACATCATAAGCATGACATAAGCATGACATAAGGGGAAGGAGATGTGGTAGGTTTATAACCACACAAAGACAAGGTTAATAAGGTAATTAACCAAAACTAATCAAAAGAAAATCAACCAACCAAAACAAAACAAAGCAAACACAAAAATCATTTTATTTCTCTCCAGCAAGAAGCTTGCTCTCAGCTTTTTCCATTTTCAAAGAGAAGAATTTTCAAAATCCAAGTTCCAAGCTTCCTAAATTGGTAAGATAATTCTCTAGTACTCCTTATGCATAGTTATGGCTATCTTATGAGTTTAAGCCTCCAATTCATTCTTAATCTTCTCCAAGAAATCAATGAAGAAGACAATGAATAGTGATTTCAAGGTTTTTAACTTGATTTTTCTTGTTCCTTTAAGATCCAAGCATCTCTAAGACATCTCAAGGCTTCTTAAGGCTTCCTAGCTACTCACATCACTTCAAGGAAGGTATATCATCTCCAAACCCTAGCTTTACTTTTTATATTAGGATGATTTTGATAGTTATGGTAAAGAGTAGCTTGAAGCTTGTTTGTTTAGAGTTTGGGTTTGAATGGTGGTGAATTGAATGTTGAAATCTTATAGTTTGGTTAAAGGATTTAAGTATAGTTTAAATTCAAGTTTAAGAATAAGTATAACTGTTAATATTGAGTTGATTGGGGCTGTTGTAGTGTTATATGGATGGACTTTGGTTGTATGAATGGATTGGGGTTGTTTGGTGATTGAATTGGAATGGTATAAAATTGGGAAATCGCGTAAACATAGCCGTCGTAATGTCCGATTTACTTTAGACTGCTTTTGTTCATAACATTAGGACCAGAGAACTCCCTGCTAGGCTTTGACCATTGCCATGTTTAGATAGTTCATGTTACGAGCTTCGTTTTGATATGTGGTTCGTTTGATTCCGATGTACGGTTTAGGAGAAACGGCCGTTTTAAGTAACGACGTTTCATGAACGAAACATTACCCCTCGCCTTACTTTGAAACATAGGTTAAAGACCTAAAAAGGGTTAATTAGTGTATGAAACAATTATGTTAAGTGTGTTAGGCAGTTGATAAGACACTCGCGAAGGAATCTCCTTAAAACTCGTAATGGTTAAATTATTAAAAATGGTGGAGCCGAGGGTACTCGAGTGACTTAAGAGAATCAGTAAGCGCAAAGCGAGCGTTAGAGTCTAATTTGGTTAAAGTATAGATTTACAAGTGACTTTGGTTTAATTCCAACTCACATGTTGTTTATAGGTTACCAGACTCGTCCCAAGCCATTAATAACCCTCAGTCGCTCAAGCAAGTTTTCTACCCGTATAACTGTTGTTGTGATGTACATGTGTTTATGCATGATCTTGCGATAAATGCATATTTGTTATTAGCAAATTCTTGCGATATATTGTAGCATGTGATATGGTATATATGCATGCCTGTTTCATATTCTTGAATTATATATCTGTTGGTTCAAATGCTTATTAGTTGCATAATACCTATGCTAGAGATAAGCGGTTTTTGCGTATACCCTTAATATAGGGGATCAAAAGGTGAACTTTTTCTAAAATCGGGAGTCGAGGCTCCCGAGTATAATATATATATATAAATAGTTTTTAAAACTATGAATCAAATAAGGTTTATTCGATAACTTTATTTTATTAATGGATATTATTTTGAATATTCATTCAAGGACATATGACTCCGCTTATTTTATTTATTGAATATTATTTTGAATATTCATTCGAGGGCTTATGACTCCGTTTATTTTATTAATGAATATTATTTTGAATATTCATTCGAGGGCTTATGACTCCGAGTTATTTACTAATTATTATTCTTTATTTTATTAAAGAATAATGTGTCGGTAATCAAACTTACTTTTGATTATTCAAATAAAGATATTACTTTCGTATAAGTATATCTTTGGTTATTTAATAGTAATTTCAAGTATAAGTTTTACAACATCTACTTCAATTATTTTTATAAAGATTATTCTTTATGGGAATATTATTTAAATAATAATATTCAGATATTTTTTTTATATATTGGGACTGATTTATTTTATTAAATCAGCATCACTCCGAACATTCTTAAAAATATTTTGCGAGTCTTCAAAATGATTTTTAAAAGTTAGAGCGGATCCCAAAACTCATTTTTATATTTAAGATCCTCCTTTCGAAGGGGATTTAAATACTCGCTCAAAACCTGAGGGATCCGGCTCTGTGGTGTGTTTTATATTCGCAACAAGGTTGCTGTCTTGATAAAAGAATTTTGATTACTTACCCAACACTCGGAAAGTAAAATTCTTGGAACAAGTTAATCCATTAACAGGCATCGCCTGGGAAATATCGGTCAGTTTTCCTTTCCAACTAGATACGACTTCTTGGTGGAGCCGTATCAACAAGTTTCTACTTGGGGAAAGGGGGGACGAGCTTTACATTTCAGAGTCATGGATTTCATCTGAACTAGGAGTGGCGTAAGTGGTCGAGTGGCGCCGGCCCAGCCTTATTATATTGGCCCAAAATGGCCTGGAAGTTCCGGTAAGACGGACCATTCCTTAGGAGTCCAGTGTTCGGTTGATAAGTGAATCCGACAGGTTCTCCTCTACATGTAGAAAATGGCGGGGTTGTACTACTGCGACTGATCATCGTAAGTGGTCTTCCTGGCGCGACAAATTCCCGTAATGAGTTCATCATCCAGTTGGATAATTCTGCAACACTACCCGTAGCATTTCGATCGAAAGGCTACGAATGGGTGGTTGCTGAAGCATTGACAGGGTCAAACAGTTTTATTGGTATTTCCATTGAATTAAGTATCTCGTAACTTCATTTCTTTTAAAAATATTTCAAAGTTTGAATATATTCAAGTTTTAATTTATGGTCTCATCTATGGGATGACCTCTTGAATCTTATTATACTTTGAACAGTAGTAGTTCAAGTAGATTTCTAAAAATGGTATAAGTATAGTGAAGTAATTGGTAACTTCATCTTCTTTTAAACTTATATCCAGTAAGTAATTACCTTACACATGATAAAGGATTCTAGTAAGTATCCATTCAGATACTTGTATTATTGTTAACACTATATATTATCTTGCGAGCTGTAATGCTCACTCTTGCTTCATTTCTTCATCACACAACAACAGTTAGGAAAGATGGCCAGGCTCAAGCAGACCCAGCGCAAGAGCGTGGGAAGCGCCCCGCGCCTTCCCGTTGAGATCGTAGCTGATATAGCTGCAGAGGTAGATCTATCTGTAGATCAGACATTCTACTTTTGGGAACCAAATATTGTATAATTATAACTTGTGGCAGATAATGGCAATTAACTGTAAATTTATCAAGTAATCATTTTGGGTTGTAATAACTTTTAAACTGTGGATTCAAAGACTTGTACTTATTTCAATTTCATCTCTGAGATTATAACGGGTTGTGGTGTGTGTTAGTGTGGGGGTCATAGCATAAGGTTATTTATTATTAATTAAGTGAAGTGATATTGTGGAAAGAAAGACCGTGACGACCCGGATTCCCGACCCCGGATCTGGGGGTGTTACAGAAATGGTATCAGAGCAAAGTGTTATAAACCTCAGAGATGATGCGACGATATAATAACAAACTCACAAAGATAATAAGAACTCTTGCCAAGTTCATGGTCGAACTACTTAAAGTAGCGCTGACAGTTAAAACCCTTACGGGAACCCTTATAAGTATCATGATAGTAACTTAGCTCATTTAATGTGTAGGCGCATGAGATAGAGGACCCTGAGATGTTCGAGCGTGAGCATGATGAGGCACTGCTAGATGTCGAGGATCAGGAGGAGCCTGAGATGGAGGAGGATGAGGAGGACCCCCAGAGGAGTTAGAGACAGAGGTCATTACTATTTCAGATGAGGAGGACCCCGATGAGGTCCCAGTAGTTGAGGAGCGTGTCGGACCTATGGTAGTGTACACTGGTACCCCTTTACCCACACTCCCGGTGGTCAGAGCTCCTACCCCTCCACCACTATCTTGGAGCCCCTATGATGACAGCTTAGAGACCCATACTCCCGAGCCTAGGCAGACCGAGGAGGCACCCCCAGCGGCTCCGGATTCACCACCTCTCGACCCTGCCCATAGGCAGTCTTTGTTAGCCCACGGCTATGTTCAGGATGTACTGAGGACCCGAGTGGCCGTTGCTGAGGCCCGACAGGATGAGGTCAGGAGGGAGTTGGATGCGGAGAGGGCGGGTAGGCGTACCCGAGCTTATGAGACTAGGGCTGCTATACCCCGATCCTTGAGGAGGGAGCTGACGGGGATAGAGCTCACATCCCGAGCGAGACTCAGATCGCTCCAGGGGGACAGGCATGGTAGGATCTCCAGGCGGCAGGCCGACTATATCTTCCGTCGTGCGATGGAAAGGGTATGGGAGCTGACCCGCTCTGGTGTGTGATTCAGGACTGACGATGGGATAGTCTAGTTGTCTAGTTAGTCGAGGCCTTAGTAAGAGCCAATTTTCCGGGATAGTTGACTTGTATATAGCATCCCTTTTTCTGACTAGACAGATAGACTCTTGTGTATCACTTTTGGGGACAGATGGCTGCAACACTGTTGTACTTTTGACCAGATCAAACTATGTATTTCTCGCATTATGTATATATTTGTTTCCTTTTAGTTCAGTTCCTTAGTGACGAGATCACTGTTTTTATCATTATTATTACTGCACTTCTTATTAGAACTGTCATAAAATAATAAAATTGCGAGATACATTCTCCCCATTATAGAATTGTGCAAGGCACAATGTTGTGTATGATTGTGACCTAACGTTGAATTTCCCAATAAATTTTTTTATCAGTATCATGCCGCCAAGAAAGATTGGAACTAGGACGAACCCTGGATCTGAGGACCAGGGAAGCCATAACCAGGATGATAGGAACCAGGAACACAGTGAAGAGGAAGATGAGGATTATGTGGAACAGGATGACTCCCTGTATGAAGAGGAAGAGGAAACATATGATGTTGAGCGATTTGAGATAGAGGCTGAGGAAGGAGAAACTGAGGTTGAGCAACCAATACCAAACCCAGGCATGGATCCCATGGGCCAGTTCATGCAACTACTAAGGCAGAACTTGGAACGTCAACCCAACCCACCCCTTCAAGGAAATAACAATGTTGTGGCAAACTCTTTCAGGGCTTTTATGTCCCTTAAGCCCCCTGAGTTCCATGGATCAGCCGACCCAGTTGAGGCAAGGGCCTGGTTAAAGGAAATGGAGAAATCTTTTGAGATTCTGAGTACCGATGAGGCACAGAAGACTGTATTTGCTACCTCCTTCTGAAAGGAGAGGCCAACTACTGGTGGGAGGCCAAGAAAAACATGGAGACAGATGCTATTGTAACCTGGGAAAGATTCAGTCAGTTGTTTCTGGGAAAATATTTCCCGAGGTTTATGGAAAACTAGATGGAGCTAAAGTTCTTAGAGCTAAAGCAGAATAACTTATCGGTAGCAGAGTACGAAGTGAAATTTACTGAGTTATCAAGGTTTGTGCCGGAGTTTGTGAGCACCGAGGAAAAGAAAGCTAGGAGGTTTCAGCAGGGACTGAAACCGTGGATTCAGAATAGGGTGGCAATCCTTGAGCTTACAGATTATGCCACTCTGGTGCAAAAGGCAACAATTGTAGAAGCTGGAAGTGAACAGATGCAGAAGGAAAGAGAGAAGAAGGGAATAAAGAGGAAAAGTATGAGCATGGGTGGAGGTTCCACAGGAATGAGCTTCCCAGCTAGATTTAATCGAGGAGCAGTGTCCCTACCGGGAAAGAACACTGGGTTTAAGCGGCCAATGAGTGTGAATGTGAGCCAGAGCGGCCAGAAGTCAAGAATGTCCTATTCCAACCAGTCTCGACCCCCATTGCCAGCCTGTAACACTTGTGGAAGAATGCATTCTGGGGAATATAAGGGAAAGCCAGTAACCTGCTTTAAGTGTGGGCAAGTGGGCCATTATTCTCACAAATGCCCTTCATCAGCCCCTGCCGTCATTCCAACCACCACTTGTCATCAGTGTGGACGCCCGGGTAATTGGAAGATGGAATGCCCAATGAACAAACCAGCAGCTTCAGGAGCCAGCAGAGCTGCCTCCAATAAGCCACCTATTGCGAGGACTTTCAACATGACAGTCCAGGATGCTATGAAAGACTCAGATGTGATAGCAGGTACCCTTTCTCTAAATTCAGTCAGTGCAAATGTTTTATTTGATTCGGGAGCAACTAAATCTGTTATATCAAAGGACCTTGCGCGTAAGTTAAAACTTAAAGCTGAACCCTTGATAGAACCCTTACAAGTAGAAATAGCCAATCATGAAATTATTTCTGTTAACCAGATTCACCCCGCCTGCGAGATAGGCATAGGGGAACAATCTTTTAGTGTTGATCTGATCCCTTTTAAATTAGGGGAGTTTGATGTAATTTTGGGAATGGACTGGCTATCTAGCAATGATGCTCAGATAGACTGTAAGGGGAAGAAAGTTAAGTTAAATATCCCAGGAAAGAAATAAGTTATATTTAGAGGAAAGAGGCAGACGTAGAAATTTTTGACTATGGCCCAGGCCAGAAGGATACTACGAAAAGGAAATGAGGCCTATCTAGCCTATGTGGTGGACACGCAGAAGGAGGTGCTCAACTTACAAGATATTCCGGTAGTCAACGAATTTGAAGTCGTATTCCCACAAGACCTTCCGGGATTACCACCCGATAGAGTGATTGAATTTGCTATTAAGTTGGCCCTAGGGACGGCGCCAGTTTCAAAAGCACCTTACCGGTTAGCCCCGTTAGAAATGAAGGAATTAGCTATCCAATTGCAGGAACTCTTGGATAAGGGTATGATAAGACCCAGTGTGTCTCCGTGGGGAGCACCAGTTTTATTTGTTAAGAAGAAAGATGGGAGCATGAGGCTGTGCATCGACTATCGAGAGTTGAACAAGCTAACCATAAAGAACAGGTACCCATTACCTAGAATAGACGATCTGTTCGACCAGCTAAAGGATGCTGTTTATTTTTCCAAGATTGACCTGAGAACTGGATATCTCCAACTAAAGATTAAACCCGAAGATATTTCCAAGACAGCGTTCCGTACCAGGTATGGGCATTATGAGTTCTTGGTAATGTCCTTTGGATTAACCAACGCCCCAGCGACTTTCATGGATTTAATGAATAGAGTATTTAAGAAGTACTTGGACAAGTGTGTGATAGTTTTTATCGATGATATTTTGATCTACTCAAATTGGGAAAGGCCAACCACACCCACAGAGGTAAGGAGTTTCATAGGATTGGCCGGCTACTATCGTAGATTTGTATAGGACTTTGCGAAGATCGCAGCCCCTTTGACACGACTTACTCGTAAGACAGAGAAGTTTGAATGGACGGAGAAATGCGAGAACAGTTTTCAGGAATTAAAGAAAAGGTTGGTAACGGCCCCGGTGTTGGCATTGCCAGACGGAAAAGGAGATTTTGTGATATATAGTGATGCGTCGTACAAAGGAATAGGGTGTGTGCTTATGCAGCACAGTAAAGTGATTGCGTATGCATCGAGACAACTGAAGGAATACGAGATTAGATATCCTACTCATGACCTTGAGCTCGCAGCAATAGTTTTTGCCCTAAAAATTTGGAGGCACTACTTGTATGGAGAGAAGTGCGAGATTTTCACAGACCATAAGAGCCTCAAGTACTTATTTACGCAGAAAGAGCTCAACATGCGCCAGAGGAGATGGTTAGAGCTAATCAAGGACTATGATTGTGAGATTCTCTATCACTCGGGGAAAGCCAACGTGGTGGCTGATGCCCTTAGTAGGAAGGAAAGACTCAGAATGATAACAACTTCGGAAGAATTGATAAGGGATTTCGAAAGAATGGAAATAGAAGTAAAGGTAACCGGAACCGGAACTGAAAAGCTGTTTGAGATATCAATGCAGCCAGAGTTATTGGAAAAGATTAGATTATGCCAAGAAAAAATGATGAATGAGGGCAGAGAGTCAATGACTGGAGAAGAGATCCATACTGAGAGAGACAATAAGGGGATAATGAGGTATTCCTACAGGATATGGGTTCCAAATGTTCAAGAACTTAAAGCCGAGGTTTTGGATGAAAGCCATAGTTCAAGGTATTCCATTCACCCGGGAAGCACCAAGATGTATAGGGATTTGAAGGAATATTACTGGTGGCCCAACATGAAGAGGGATGTAGCAGAATGGGTAAGCAAATGTTTGACTTGCCAAAGAGTAAAGGCAGAGCACCAGAGACCCAGTGGACTTTTACGACCCCTGGAGATTCCCGAATGGAAATGAGAACAGATAGCGATGGATTTTGTTGTAGGCTTGCCAAGGACGAAAGCCAATTATGACGCCATATGGGTAATTATAGACCGACTGACAAAGTCAGCTCATTTCATTCCTATCAATGAGAGATACACAGTCGATAGACTGGTGGACATTTACCTTAAGGAAATAGTGACGCGACATGGAGTCCCAGCGTCCATTGTCTCAGACCGAGACCCCAGATTCAACTCCAGATTTTGGAGGAGCTTTCAAGAATGTGCGGGGACCAAGTTAAATATGAGTACCGCGTACCATCCCCAGACGGATGGGCAGAGTGAAAGGACCATCCAGACACTAGAGGATATGTTGAGAGTCTGTGCAATAGACTTTAAAGGAAGTTGGGATGATCACTTGTCGTTGATCGAGTTTTCTTATAACAATAGCTTTCATGATAGCATCGGAATGCCGCCTTATGAGGCCCTGTACGGAAGAAGGTGTCAATCTCCCTTATACTGGGATGAAGTAGGGGAGCGGAAGATGCTCGGACCCGAAGTGGTCCAAAGGACCAAAGACATAGTGGATCTTATCAGAGGGCGGCTTGTAGCAGCCCAAGACAGACAGAAGAAATATGCAGACCTAGCCCGAAAGGACAAGGAATATGAAGTAGGGGACTTGGTACTGCTGAAGGTATCCCCTTGGAAGGGATTAATGAGGTTCGGAAAGAAAGGAAAACTAAGCCCAAGGTACATTGGACCTTTTGAGATATTAAGACGGATTGGGAAGTTGGCTTACGAGCTAGCCTTACCCCCAAACCTACACCAAGTTCATAATGTGTTCCATGTGTCAATACTAAGGAAGTATCATCGGGATGCCAGACACATAGTGGAGTACGAGCAGGTGGATATGCAACCAGATCTGACTTACGTGGAGAAGCCAGTAAGGATTATCGATAAGAAGGAGCAGGTGCTTCGGAACAAAGTAATCAAGCTAGTCAGAGTGCTATGGCAGAATCATAATGTGGAAGAATCAACTTGGGAACTAGAGAGCGCAATGCTAGAAAAGTACCCCCATTTGTTTCTATTTGATTCCGGGACGGAATCCTTTTAAGGAGGGGAGACTGTAATAAACCCCAAAATTTTGAACTTTTTGTAACCCTTATGAATAGTGTTTTGCTGAATGAGAAAACTTTTCATGCTACGCTATGTAGGGGTTCTGTTTTGGATATTCTGAGATTTTATTAGTACTCTATATGGTATATAAGTGTATGTAAAGATCGTCAAAATCCAGTTCCGAACACTTTGATTTTTCCCGGAAATCCACTAGATACGGAAGGAATTGAGTATAAGGTAACAGGATAAAAAGGATTTAAATTAAAGGATTATAAGAGAGGATCATAAAAGGAATATAATGTATTGAGAAAGGTTAAGGAAACCCAAGTAATAAGATCCCGGGTATGATCCCTCAAACGAGAAACGAGAACGAAAGTTAAGCGAACCGTATAACAGATCAGTGGTCATTAGGCAAACAATTAGGGAGTTAATCAAGGAGGTTAGTGTTGTGAATATGTTGTGTACTTGATGATTACCTAAACAAAACATCTAAGTAGATTTTACTTAGTGAAATAATGTAGCACTCGACAGATAAGAATTATAGTCCCGACGGATAACTCATTATAGTCCCGACGGATGATTAAACTATTATCCATCGAGTGAGTAGCTTATGTAATAATAAGTTTGTAGCACAGTGTTGTATGCACCTTTGTATAGAATCTGAAGTAGCATATAAGTCATGTTGACTTTAACTAGATATGCAGAATAGGTTGATTAACTGTACATAAGCAATGTCTTGTAATTCTGTATAAGTGAAATGATGTCAAGTGCCAAAATAGCTACCAACGGATGATTAACAAAGCTTCGATGGATGATCAAATGACTATCAACGGATGTTCAACATAGCAGTCGACGGATGATCAATCAAGTCATCGACGGATGATCTGAAAGTCGACGGATGATCATATCAAGAATTCAAACATCAGTTGAACAGTGAAAGCTGACACACAGCCGTTGAGTTGGATACAAACACACTGTGGAAGCCCATTAATTGGGTAATAGAGGACGAAAAGCAGCAAAGATCAAGACTGTTAGATTTTATATTTGTTCAGTTCTTTTGACTTTGTAATCTTGGTAATATATAAACCAAGAGAGTAGCAAATAAAAAAAACTGAGAGAGCTAAGAAACAACAACAGAGAAATCTTTGTAAGCACTATCTTTAGCATTTCCTGTGTTCTTAGCAGTTCTATTTTGTGTAAGCAGCTGTGAGCATTTCTGCACACAGAGTCCTCTCGATATATTAAATATATCTCTGGTGGAATTATTTAAATCCACCAGAAAGTTTTTGAAGACTCTTGTTTTTAATTACTTATATTTTGATTCATTCAAGTTTACATTCCGCATTGTGCTAATCAAAACAAATATATCCATAATCGAGTTGAACATTTTTATTTCAAGAAAAAGGTTCAAGAATTCCATTCAACCCCCTTATGTAATTCTTGCTATATTGTTAAGGGACTAACAATTGGTATCAGAGCAAGCTCTTAATCTACAAAGAGTTTAAAGATCAAAACAATTCAGCAAGATGAACAAGAAAGATGTTGGAGTCAAGATTCCTTTTCTTGATAAAGATAATTACCATCATTGGAAGGTCAAGATGCATCTTCATATGCTTTCTCACGATGAGGCCTATGTGGACTGTATAGAAAGAGGCCCTCATGTTCCAATGAGAGCTGCAACAGGAAATGAACCATCTGTTCCAAAGCCAAGGCATGAATGGTCTGACCCTGATATTGAACAAGTCAGGAAAGATAAAAAGGCCATGAACATTCTGTTCAATGGTGTTGATGCAGACATGTTTGATAACATCATCAACTGCAAGACTGCCAAGGAAGTTTGGGACACAATACAGATAATCTGTGATGGTACCGAGCAAGTAAGAGAAAATAAAATGCAGCTCCTGATTCAGCAATATGAGCATTTTCACAAAGTGAGTCACTCGCTGACATTTTTAGTAGATTCCAAAAGCTACTAAATGCTCTTAAATTGCATGGAAGAGTCTATCAGACTAAAGACTCCAATCTGAAATTTCTCAGATCTCTTCCAAAGGAATGGAAACCAATGACAGTCTCATTGAGAAACTCACAAGATTATAAGGAGTTTACTTTGGAGAGACTGTATGGCATTCTGAAGACCTATGAGTTTCAGATAGAGCAGGATGAAAGAATGGAGAGAGGAAAGAAGAAAGGAGGATCCATTGCACTAGTGGTTGAACTGGAAAAGGAGAAGGAACTGAAGATGGAAGCTGTGGAACCAACTTCAAAGGCCTGTGAAAGCAAGGGTAAAGGGCTAGCTGCAGAAAGTGAAGATTCATTGAGTCAAGATGACATGGAGGATATTGATGAGCACCTAGCATTCCTTTCAAGAAGATTTGCCAAGCTCAAGTTCAAGAAGAACTTTGGAGCTGCCAAGCCAAATAGAAACATGGTGGATAAATCAAAATTCAAGTGTTTCAAATGTGGCTTGGCAGGGCATTTTGCAAATGAGTGTAGAAAGTCAGATTCCAGTAAGAAAAGATTTGAGTCTGTGGATTATAAGCAAAAATACTTTGATCTGCTCAAACAGAAGGAAAGGGTTTTTATTACACAAGAGAATGACTGGGCAGCTGATGGTTTGGATGAAGATGAGGATGTCAGCTATGTCAATCTAGCCCTTATGGCCAAGTCTGATAAAATAAAGACAAGTTCCTCAAGCAATCAGGTAATCACTACAAACCTTGCACATTTATCTAAAGCTGAGTGTAATGATGCAATAAATGACATGTCTACAGAATTGTATCATTTGCGTGTTACACTTAAGTCCCTCACTAAAGAAAATGCTAAAATCAAAGAAAACAACTTGTTTTTGAGTGAGAGGAATAATGTGCTTGAGTCTCAGTTTGTTGAGTTTGAGAAACTAAAAATTGAGTGTAGAATTACCAAGGAGGAATTAACTGAGTCCTTGAAAAAGGAAGAAATTTTAAAGAAGCAGCTCGATCGTGAATAGGAGGTGATTAAAGCATGGAAAACATCCAGAGATGTTCATGCTCAAATCACCAAGGTTCAAGGAATTGAGTCTTTTTGTGATGAAGCCTGGAAAAAGAATAAGGAGACACTAGAACCTAATTTGGTAGATGGATTGCTGACAGATGTAGACTCGACGGATGATGAGGACTATCCGTCGGATAACAAAAAGTGTTATCCGTCGAAATGTAAAAATCCTCATCCGTCGGCTGTGAGCAAACCCATTAGCAAAGCCAAATTAACCAAGCTAAATGAAAAGTATGGGTCTGTTTCCAAGAACTTTGTTTCAGAAGAGTCAAGTCAAGCCAAGAAAGGGAAGAAGGCTAATGTTGGTCACATGACTGTCAAACAGTTAAGTGACAGACTTGAGAAGATAGAGGTAAAAACAGAGACTAAAAGGAAAAACAATAGGAATGGTAAAGTAGGGATTAACAAACATAATAACTACACACCTGACATATATGCTCCTAGAAAAATCTGTGTCAAGTGTGGTAGTGTAAATCATTTGTCTGTTAATTGCAAATCTGCCATGCCTACTCTCATGTCTGTTCAGCCTCAATTCTCTAACATGAATGCCATGCCTCCCATGCCTGTAAATGCTATGCCTATACAGAACATGAATGCACAGTTTGCTAATATGCCATTTGCACCTAATCCATATTATGCTGCATACAATATGCCTCAAATGCCATTTAGCATGCCTTACTGGAATAACATGTTTGCACCAAGCATGCCATTTCATGTTAGCCATAACATGCATAATAATTCTGTTGCATCTAGTGGTTTCAAAGGCCCAACCCAAATGACTAAGGAAGAATCTGAAATTCTTAAGTCAAATGAGTTAAGACCTAAGAAACAGAAGAAGAAAGCTAACAAGGCAGGACCCAAGGAAACTTGGGTACCAAAATCAACTTGATTTGATGTTGATGTGTGCAGGGAAACAGAAGGAATCCCTGGTACTTGGATAGTGGTTGTTCAAGACACATGACTGGTGATTCTACCCTGCTCACAGAGTTTGAAGAGAGAGCTGGCCCAAGTATCACTTTTGGAGATGACAACAAAGGTTATACTGTGGGATATGGCTTGATTTCAAAGGACAATGTCATCATTAAAGAGGTTGCCTTAGTGGATGGTCTCAAACACAATCTGTTGAGTATCAGCCAGCTTTGTGATAAAGCAACTCAGTAACCTTCAACAAAGAAACCTGTGTTGTGATTAATAATCAAAACAACAAAGTGGTTCTCACTGGTGTGAGAAGAGGAAATGTGTATCTAGCTGACTTCAACTCAACTAAAGCAGAATCTGTAACTTGTCTTCTCAGTAAAGCAAGTCAAGATGAAAGTTGGCTATGACACAAGAAGCTATCCCATTTGAACTTCAAGACCATGAATGAGCTGGTAAAGAAAGAGCTAGTTAGAGGCATTCCTATGGTGGAGTTTACAAAGGATGGACTGTGTGATGCCTGCCAAAAAGGGAAGCAGATTAAAGCATCATTCAGGAAGAAACTTGATTCAGCAATTGAAGAGCCTCTACAACTGCTTCACATAGATTTTTTTGGACCAGTCAATATATTGTCAATCTCAAAGAAAAGATTTTGCCTAGTAATTGTAGATGATTTCTCAAAGTTCTCTTGGACCTATTTCCTAAAGTCCAAGGATGAAGCTAGTGAAATCATCGTCAATCACATAAGGCAAGTTAACAATCATCCTGATTTCAAAGTTAGAAGAATCAGGAGTGATAATGGAACTGAGTTCAAGAACTATGTCATGAGAGCATTTTGTGAGGAAAATGGAATCTTGCATGAGTTCTCAGCAGCAAGGACTCCACAACAGAATGGAGTAGTGGAAAGAAAGAATAGATCTCTTATTGAAGCTGCAAGGACAATGCTTGAAGAATCAAAACTACCAACATACTTCTGGGCTGAAGCTGTAAACACTGCATGCTACACTCAGAACATCTCTCTGATTAATCAAGCAAGATGCATGACACCTTATCAATTGTTCAAGAACAAGAAGCCAACTCTGAACTTTCTTCATGTCTTTGGCTGTAAATGCTATATTCTGAGAAATCAAACTGATCAAAATGGGAAGTTTGATGCTAAAGCAGATGAAGGAATTTTTGTTGGATATGCTATTGGTAAAGCATATAGAGTCTACAATCTAAGAACCAACATTGTTGTTGAATCTATACATGTTGTGTTTGATGATAAAAAGATTGAAGGACTAAAAGATGGAGATTACCATGAGAGCCTCAAATTCGACAATGTTGAGATGGTCAGTGATGAAAGTGATGATGAGAGTGATCAAGAAACAGTGTCTAAGGATAATGCAGACAAATCTACTATAAATGAAGCACAAAATTCACCATCCGTCGGGTTATCAAAAGGAGCAGGAAGTCAAGGCAGATCACCCATAGAAAGCACCCCAATCTCAAATCAAAGATCCACAAACTCAGGGGGAGTTTCTAGCAATCAAAACTCAATCACACAGTAAGACAACATTGAGGTCTCTTCATCTAGGGCTAATCTACCTCAATCAAGAAAATGGACAAAAGATCACCCCTTTGAACTGATCATTGGTGATGTTTCTTCCAGAGTTCAAACCAGGAGAGCAACTCAAGAAGAATATCTATACAGCAGCTTCCTGTCTAAGGAAGAACCAAAGAAGGTAGAAGAAGCCTTGTTAGATCCTGATTGGATTTTAGCTATGCAGGAGGAGCTAAACCAATCTGAAAGGAATAAAGTATGGAAGCTGGTACCCAAGCCTACAGGAAAGAATCCAATAGACACCAAATGGGTATTCAGAAACAAGATGGATAAAAATGGCATAGTAGTAAGGAACAAAGCAAGATTGGTTGCTAAAGGCTATTGTCAGCAAGAAGGAATAGATTTTGATGAAACATTTGCTCCTGTTGCAAGACTTGAAGTCATCAGAATCTTCTTAGCCTATGCAGCCCATGCCAATTTCAAGGTCTATCAAATGGATGTCAAAAGTGCCTTTCTGAATGGAGATTTGGAGGAAGAAGTGTATGTAAGTCAACCTCCTGGCTTTGAAGATCCAAATTTCCCAAAGTATGTCTATTATCTACTGAAAGCACTTTATGGACTGAAGCAAGCACCTAGAGCCTGGTATGACACTTTATCAAAGTTCCTTTTGGAAAATCACTTCACAAGAGGTACTGTAGATAAAACTTTATTTTTCAGAAATGTGAATGGCTCTAGCATACTTGTTCAAATTTATGTAGATGATATTATTTTTGGCTCTACAGATGAGAAACTTTGTAAAAAGTTTGCCAAACTGATGCAAAGCAAGTATGAAATGAGTATGATGGGAGAACTAACTTACTTTCTTGGTTTACAAGTTAAGCAAGTTAGTGATGGAATATTCATTAGTCAAACTAAATATATTTTTGATCTTTTAAAGAAGTTTGATCTAATGGATTGCACATCTGCAAAAACTCCCATGGCCACTGCAACTAAGCTTGAACTAAACACTACTGAAAAGTCTGTGGATATTTCAAGTTATAGAGGCATGGTTGGCTCACTTCTGTACTTAACAGCTAGTAGGCCAGATATAATGTTTGCTACATGTTTGTGTGCTAGATTTCAGGTTGATCCTAGAGAGTCTCATTTAATAGCTATTAAGAGAATCTTCAGATATCTCAAAGAAACACCAAACCTTGGCATTTGGTATCCTAGAGATTCTGGCTTTGATCTAACTGGTTATTCAGATGCAGATTATGCAGGTTACAGAATTGATAGAAAAAGCACAACAGGAACCTGTCAATTTTTAGGAGACAAGCTTGTGTCCTGGTTCAGTAAAAAGCAAAATTCAGTTTCTACTTCTACAGCTGAAGCTGAATATATTGTTGCTGGCAGTTGCTGTGCACAGATTTTATGGATGAAAAATCAACTGCTAGACTATGGTTTGCAAGTTGAAAGGATTCCTATTTTCTGTGACAATACAAGTGCAATTGCCATCACTGAAAATCCAGTGCAACATTCAAGGACAAAGCATATAGACATCAAGTACCATTTCATAAGGGAACATGTAATGAATGGTACTGTAGAGTTACATTTTATTCCAAGTGAGAAGCAACTTGCAGATATTTTTACCAAGCCACTGGATGAATCCACCTTTTCTAGGTTGGTAAGTGAGTTAGGTATGCTTAATTACTCTTGAATTTATCTGAATTATTTTGCAAGTTGAAAAGTAGCCAGAAATTTAACTGATTTTTAGTCTTGGATGAAAATTTTGGCTAAGTCAAAATTTGCATCTCGACGGATGACCATTATCCATCGAGTTGAGTCATCCGTCGATATACAAATTGTAAATAAAAATCAATTACTTTTCTGGAGTACTTTAAAGCTCGATGGATATCAACTTATCCTCATCCGTCGAAGTGTCTAAATCTTAACCGTTAATTCCCTGAACATTATCCATCGAGTATACTTACAGTTTGTAAGCATTACATGACGGATAATGGGTGGAATTTTTACAATTTATTTTAAAACGGCTATTTTAGACAATTTCTATTGGGTAATTTACTTCTCTTTATTATTTTTATCAGTTGATTTTGAGTAAAGTATAAAAGCTTATTTCTTTCCAATCATTTTCTTTTATCATTCTCAAATTCAACTGTGTTATTTCATTCTCTCTCAAGCAAAAATCCTCTTTCTCTTCAAGCTTTTCTTCTCTAACAATGGCACCCGTAGTTAAGATCATGTCACAGACTGGGTTCATCTATGAGAAGAACAACTTCACTGCCTTGGTCAATAAGGGGATTCAGCAATCTGAAGACTATCATAAGATGATGGACTTCGTGAACAACTGCAAGTTAAGTTTTGCCATGCTGGAATCACCCACAATTTATTGTGAAGTTGTTGAGGAGATGTGGACAACAGCAATCTATAACTCTACTAACAAAACCATCACTCTAACCATCAAAGGTAATGATTTCTGTATCAATAGTGATGTCATAAAAGCATGTTTCAAGATTCCTGATGATAATGTAACTGCACCACACACTGACACTGATATTGTCAATATGCTCAATTCCATTCATTATGCACTTCCTACTGCAAAACTAAGTGAAATTAGAAGACTAGGTCTTAGGAAGGAATGGAGTGGAGTTACTTGTGTGATGTAGTAACTAAAGTCTTTTTTGGAAAAATCAGTAATTTTGATTCTGTGAACATTTCCATGCTTAACATGCTATACATGCTAATTACAGACAAATATTACAATTTCAGTGAACTTGTTGTGTATGAGTTTTGTTTTAAACTAGGTGACTTAGCCAAAAGAGGAAAGAATATTTACTATGCTAGATTTTTTATGCTTTTGGCTAACCATCTTTGTCAAGAGATTGAACTTGAGAACCCAAACAACAAATTAGCTTGTTGGGTTCAAGAGAGAAGAATCATTGCAGACTTGAACAGAGCCAACCATCACAAGGATGTGCCAATGTTCTATTTTCCTGTAATGCTAACGCCTCAGGTAAGTGAGGTAAGTTCATCCAGACCCTCAACTATTCCAATCTCTTCTATTTCTTTGACTTCAGGCATAGCTATGGCAACTGTGACAATGACCAAACAGTTGCCTACCAAAGCTGCCAAAACAACTGCAATTTCTAAATCCAAATCAAAGAAAACCCCCTCTGGTATCTCTCAAAAGGTACCAGTTCAAAAATCTACCAAAACCAAAGAGGGGAGTGTGAAGGAGGGTAAGATAGGTGAGGGAAGGGGTGAACATCAAAGAAACCCCAAGGATAAGGTTGGAGAGTTGAGTGAATCCCAGCCTAGCCACACTGCAGTTTCCCAACAAACTGTAGTGCTTAAAAAGGACAAAAGCTCACTTCTAGCTGCATCCTCCCAAAAGGATGTGGCTATTGAACAAAGCTCTCATCCAAGAGCACAGGCCAAGAGGGTTAGGGACACAAGCTCACACCAAACTTACACTAGAAAGAAGAAATTTAAAACAACTGGGGATGCACAGGGCACACACTTAGTGCAAACTGGTGCTAAAGACACAGTCCATGCACCTTCTCAAATTCAGATTGATGTGGCTCCAATAAATGTGGAGTCACAGCCAAAATCTCTCATTATAGAAGCCACTGAAACACAATACTCACCAACTAACTCACTGGAAGTGGACATGATAAACACTTCAATTCCTGATTCCCCTTCTTTAACTCTGTTGGGGAAGCCAAAATCCAGTGCAAGTGAGCATCATCTTTTAGATGATTTGTTGGCTCACTTGCCAATTCTTTCTGATTCTATTGTGACATCTGTGCCTCAAATAACTTCAATCAATACAGAGTCAACAATAGTTTCTCTTCCCACCTCATTCATTTCTACTCTCTCGATGGATATTGCTCATCCGTCGAGTAGTGATTGTATCCCAACGGATAAGCTTAACAGCAGTTATCCGTCGGATAGTTTTACCACTCACCCGACGGATATCACTTATCCGTCGAGTGTCTCTGCACAACTTCAAACTTCAATAATTTCAAGTGCAGCAGATTTGGTGGTAACACAATCACTCTTAGGACTGAGAGAGGAGAGTGCATTGAGTGAGAGGCTGGGTTGCTCCCAGGCAAAAGGAGAGGAAAAGAGTGAATCTCAGCAATCCATTCATTCAGGATTGGCAAAAGTGAGTGAGAGGAGTCCCACCTTAGTAGGTGAAGGTGAGGGTGTGAGGGTGGGGAGCCAGGGTGAGACCCTGATGCAACAAAAGAGAGAATATGAGAGAAAGGTAGGTACTGGAGAAATAAGGATGAAACCAGCCATTGCTAGTGAGTCAATGATAGTGGATGATGCTGACAAGGGAAGACAATTTCAGCAACATTACAAAGCTGTAATTGATAACATTTCCCTGGATGCTGACACTTTTACTCACCCTGTTTCAGCGTATCAACTGTTGGCTACTCAGGGCAATGTGGAGGCAGAGCAGACTTTGAATTTAGTGCACACCACAGAATCTCTTCAAAGAGATAAAGCTGCTGTGAACAGAATGCCTTCTCAAGCTGGAGAGCCATCTGAAGAATTTGGAGTAAATTCTGATGATGATGACTCTGGTTCTTTGGATGGAAGCATGAATGTAGGGGGAGCTGAAGACCCAAGTTCTGCTTTCAGTTTACCTAAATGGGCATGGGCAAAGGAATTTTCACCATGGCAATTTGAGGTGTCTTTGGTAAAACAAGTAATAGCTATTCAGCAGGCCCTTCAGGAAGCTTCAGATGCTGGTACCAAGGCTGTTCTTCAAGCTCACCTAGACTCTTTGCATTTAATGAAGATCCAACACTCAAGACAGAATCTCAGTGTGGATGAATTGAAAAAGGAGATAGCTGACTTAAAGACATATAACTCTGAGAAGCTGGATTCAATAATGCCATATTGTACCATGCATGATCTATTACTAAGATTAACGAGAGAATCAAATTCTGATAAGAAGATAGCCAAGCTGGAGAACAGAGTTCAAGTTATTGAGAATTCAGTGGCTCTACTTCTTTAAAATCAACAGACTCAGACAAATCTTCTTATGCAACTGGCTAAAGCACAAGGCCTAACTCCTCCACTTGATGATAATAAAAAGGGGGAGAGAGAATCAAGTGAGGGGGAGAAAGGACAAACTGAGGGGGAGAAACTTCTAGTTCAAATCAGCAAAGTAATTGTACCTTCAATTACTATCTCCATGCCACCAGTTGCAGATGGTATAGATCTTATAAATGCAGCAGCAGTAAATTTGAAAGATGCTGATAAAGGAGAGTTGACTCTGATCAACTGGAAAAAGATTGATGAGGAAATACAGAAAAAGTTTCAATTAGTCAAGGAACCAGACCAGTCAGCCATCCATCACTCTCATGTCGAGCCAATCAATGTGAATGAGATGAGCATGAACTATCTGGAGAAAGGACAATCTTCCTGCATCAAGACTACAAAGGCTGAGATAATTCTTAAACCAAGGGCAAACTATCCAAAGTTATCTTTGAAGAACCCTATGGATTCTGTGTATGAGACACCGAAGCCTGATGAAAAGAAGCTTCTGTCAAGATCTATTCTCCTCTACAAAGATCCAGCTATTCAGCCTCAAGAAAGAGAATTGCAAAGATATTCAGAAATGGGAAGGAAATTTGTGTGGTAGCTGGACATCCACAATTTGCTCATGCAAAGGAAGAAAAAAAAGCCAGATTGAAGCAGAAAAAGAGGCAAGCTGCTCTAGATGCAAAGAAGTCTAAACAAAAGAAAGAACAGTTTGCTATCTTGGCCAAGCTACAGGCTGTGAATTCTTCTCAACAAATTCCCTCTCAACCATCTCAAGCTACTGAATCAGAGAAGAAGATTGAAAAACAGAAGAAATCCCCAAGAAAGAAAGAACTGGCTAAAAGAACAAAAAGAAAGTTGGATGTTGTTGACAAGGAATTGGAAGATCAATTTCCAAAGGAATCCACTCAAGCTGAAACTCAAGCATCAAAGCCCTCTGTGGTGTTTGAAGACATAAGGGTGGTGGACCCCTATAGAAACATACATGGAGAGCCTATTGTTCCAAAGGATGAGTCAATAGAGTGGGATAAATTACCAATTCTTGACTTCAACTTGCCAATTCTTACTAAGCCAGGAAGGACAAAATCAAGGGCAGTCAAGAAAGTGAAGTTGTCACCTCTCAAATCCAAGTCAATAGTCAAAGCTCAACCCAAGGTCAACAGGGGAGACTACTTGTACTTGTGTGACATCAATGAATTCTCAGATCTAAACCTCTATCTGGAGGAGCTGGATGAGGTAAGGGCAATTGATGCATACAGAAACCTACCTGAAAGGTTGGTGTTCAAGTACAAAGGGGGAAGGGAGATTCAGTGGCCTCTTCACAGGATACTTCAAGAAAGCCAAGCTGTGTTGATCAAAGTCTACTCATCCTTCAAGAAAAACTTTGGGTTCAATGTAACTGCAAGAAGATTAGTATTGAAGAAGATTGAAGAGCTAAGGAGTGTTAGAACCAAAGATGCATTACCCAAAACTCTTATCATCCCATACACAGGGAGAAGAGTGCATCTAAGGCCCTACTGGCTGATGGAATTTATGGATGACAAGGGTGTGAGAAGATTCTTCAGATTAGAAGACCAATTGAGTATCTCTAGCAATGAGACTCTCTTGGAAATGCAAGAAATGTTAGATCTCTCAGAATCTGATGAATTAGAATTCCACAGACAGCTCCAGAATCAAATTGAAGAAAACAACAGAAAGCTTGGAAGAAGATCCAGACCTTCAAGAAACTAGAAAAATCTGCTCAGACTAGAGGAGCATCTTGAACTGACTGTGAGCCAAACCTTGCACATTTTTGTTTAAATTAAAGCACTTTCAGTTTTATCTACTTATCTTTAAAGGTATATGTTTAGGATGTTTTGTTAACATCAAGTATCTCTTAATTTATGGCTACAATTCCAGTAGACATAAATTGGGGGAGATTGTTGTGAATATGTTGTGTACTTGATGATTACCTAAACAAAACATCTAAGTAGAGTTTACTTAGTGAAATAATGTAGCACTCGACGGATAAGAATTATAGTCCCGACGGATAACTCATTATAGTCCCGACGGATGATTAAACTATTATCCATCGAGTGAGTAGCTTATGTAATAATAAGTTTGTAGCACAGTGTTGTATGCACCTTTGTATAGAATCTGAAGTAGCATATAAGTCATGTTGACTTTAACTAGATATGCAGAATAGGTTGATTAACTGTACATAAGAAATATCTTGTAATTCTGTATAAGTGAAATGATGTCAAGTGCCAAAATAGCTACCAACGGATGATAAACAAAGCTTCGACGGATGATCAAATGACTATCAACGGATGTTCAACATAGCAGTCGATGGATGATCAATCAAGTCATCGACGGATGATCTGAAAGTCGACGGATGATCATATCAAGAATTCAAACATCAGTTGAACAGTGAAAGCTGACACACAGCCGTTGAGTTGGATACAAACACACTGTGGAAGCCCATTAACTGGGTAATAGAGGACGAAAAGCAGCAAAGATCAAGACTGTTAGATTTTATATTTGTTCAGTTCTTTTGACTTTGTAATCTTGGTAATATATAAACCAAGAGAGTAGCAAATAAAAAAACTGAGAGAGCTAAGAAACAACAACAGAGAAATCTTTGTAAGCACTATCTTTAGCATTTCCTGTGTTCTTAGCAGTTCTATTTTGTGTAAGCAGCTGTGAGCATTTCTGCACACAGAGTCCTCTCGATATATTAAATATATCTCTGGTGGAATTGTTTAAATCCACCAGAAAGTTTTTGAAGACTCTTGTTTTTAATTACTTATGTTTTGATTCATTCAAGTTTACATTCCGCATTGTGCTAATCAAAACAAATATATCCATAATCGAGTTGAACATTTTTATTTCAAGAAAAAGGTTCAAGAATTCCATTCAACCCCCCTTCTGTAATTCTTGCTATATTGTTAAGGGACTAACAGTTAGGGATGATGAGGTCATCCAACCAATAAGAAGGGGGCAAGTAAGGGAAGATGACATCATAAGCATGACATAAGCATGACATAAGGGGAAGGAGATGTGGTTGGTTTATAACCACACAAAGACAAGGTTAATAAGGTAATTAACCAAAACTAATCAAGAGAAAATCAACCAACCAAAACAAAACAAAGCAAACACAAAAATCATTTTATTTCTCTTCACCAAGAAGCTTGCTCTCGGTTTTTTCCATTTTCAAAGAGAAGAATTTTCAAAATCCAAGTTCCAAGCTTCCTAAATTGGTAAGATAATTCTCTAGTACTCCTTATGCATAGTTATGGCTATCTTATGAGTTTAAGCCTCCAATTCATTCTTAATATTCTCCAAGAAATCAATGAAGAAGATAATGAATAGTGATTCCAAGGTTTTTAACTTGATTTTTCTTGTTTTTCCTTTAAGATCCAAGCATCTCTAAGACATCTCAAGGCTTCTTAAGGCTTCCTAGCTACTCACATCACTTCAAGGAAGGTATATCATCTCCAAACCCTAGCTTTACTTTGTATATTAGGATGATTTTGATAGTTATGGTAAAGAGTAGCTTGAAGCTTGTTTGTTTAGAGTTTGGGTTGGAATGGTGGTGAATTGAATGTTGAAATCTTATGGTTTGGTTAAAGGATTTAAGTATAGTTTAAATTCAAGTTTAAGAATGAGCATAATTGTTAATATTGAGTTGATTGGGGCTGTTGTAGTGTGATATGGATGGACTTTGTTTGTATGAACGGATTGGGGTTGTTTGGTGATTGAATTGGAATGGTATAAAATTGGGAAATCGCGTAAACATAGCCGTCGTAATATCTGATTTACTTTAGACTTCTTTTGTTCATAACATTAGGACCCGAGAACTCCCTGCTAGGCTTTGACCATTGCCATGATTAGATAGTTCATATTACGAGCTTCGTTTTGATATGTGGTTCGTTTGATTCCGATGTACGGTTTAGGAGAAACGGCCGTTTTAAGTAACGACGTTTCGTGAACGAAACATTACCCCTCGCCTTACTTTGAAACATAGGTTAAAGACCTAAAAAGGGTTAATTAGTGTATAAACAATTATGTTAAGTGTGTTAGGCAGTTGGTAAGACACTCGCAAAGGAATCGCCTTAAAACTCGTAATGGTTAAATTATTAAAAATGGTGGAGCCGAGGGTACTCGAGTGACTTAAGAGAATCAGTAAGCGCAAAGCGAGCGTAAGAGTCTAATTTGGTTAAAGTATAGATTTACAAGTGACTTTGGTTTAATTCCAACTCACATGTTGTTTATAGGTTGCCAGACTCGTCCCTTAATATAGGGGATCAAAAGGTGAACTTTTTCTAAAACCGGGAGTCGAGGCTCCCGAGTATAATATATATATATATATATAAATAGTTTTTAAAACTATGAATCAAATAAGGTTTATTCGATAACTTTATTTTATTAATGGATATTATTTTGAATATTCATTCGAGGACATATGACTCCGCTTATTTTATTTATTGAATATTATTTTGAATATTTATTCGAGGGCTTATGACTCCGTTTATTTTATTAATGAATATTATTTTGAATATTCATTCGAGGGCTTATGACTCCGAGTTATTTACTAATTAATATTGTTTATTTTATTAAAGAATAATGTGTCAGCATTACTCCGAACATTCTTAAAAATGTTTTGCGAGTCTTCAAAATGATTTTTAAAAGTTAGAGCGGATCCCAAAACTCTTTTTTATATTTAAGATCCTCCTTTTGAAGGGGATTTAAATACTCGCTCAAAACCTGAGGGATCCGGCTCTGTGGTGTGTTTTATATTCGCAACAAGATTGCTGTCTTGATAAAAGAATTTTGATTACTTACCCAACACTCGGGAAGTAAAATTCTTGGAATAAGTTAATCCATTAACAGGCATCGCCTGGGAAATATCGGTGAGTTTTCCTTTCCAACTAGATACGACTTCTTGGTGGAGCCGTATCAACAAGTTTCTACTTGGGGAAAGGGGGGACGAGCTTTACGTTTCAGACTCATGGATTTCATCTGAACTAGGAGTGGCGTAAGTGGTCGAGTGGCGTCGGCCCAGCCTTATTATATTGGCCCAAAATGGCCTGGAAGTTCCGCTAGGACAGACCATTCCTTAGGAGTCCAGTGTTCGGTTGACAAGTAAATCCGACAGGTTCTCCCCTACATGTAGAAAATGGTGGGGTTGTACTACTGCGACTGATCATCGTAAGTGGTCTTCCTGGCGCGACAAACTCCCGTAATGAGTTCATCATCCAGTTGGATAATTCTGCAACACTACCCGTAGTATTTCGATCGAAAGGCTATGAATGGGTGGTTGTCGAAGCATTGACAGGGTCAAACAGTTTTATTGGTATTTCCATTGAATGAAGTATCTCGTAACTTCATTTCTTTTAAAAATATTTCAAAGATTGAATATATTCAAGTTTTAATTTATGGTTTCATCTATGGGATGACATCTTGAATCTTATTATACTTTGAACAGTAGTAGTTCAAGTAGATTTCTAAAAATGGTATAAGTATAGTGAAGTAATTGGTAACTTCATCTTCTTTTAAACTTATATCCAGTAAGTAATTACCTTACACATGATAAAGGATTCTAGTAAGTATCCATTCAGATACTTGTATTATTGTTAACACTATATATTATCTTGCGAGCTATAATGCTCACTCTTGCTTCATTTCTTCATCACACAACAACAGTTAGGAAAGATGGCCAGGCTCAAACAGACCCAGCGCAAGAGCGTGGGAAGCGCCCCGCGCCTTCCCGTTGAGATCGTAGCTGCTATAGCTGCAGAGGTAGATCTATCTGTAGATCAGACATTCTACTTTTGGGAACCAAATATTGTATAATTATAACTTGTGGCAGATAATGGCAATCATCTCTGAGACTATAACGGGTTGTGGTGTGTGTTAGTGTGGGGTCATAGCATAAGGTTAATTATTATTAATTAAGTGAAGTGATATTGTGGAGAGAAAGACCGTGACGACCCGGATTCCCGACCCCGGATCTGGGGGTGTTATAGGTAGTCTCCCCAGTCCACGAAGTACTGGAGTCTACCCTTTCTTGACCTTATAAGAATCACATCATACATCTGGAACTTATATTGTTCCCCAAGCATATTGCTTGTTGATAGGTACACCTTGATATGTATATATATATATGTACTATAGAAAATTTTCGGAGGAAGTACTAAAGATGTGAGTTGACCGTTGTCAACTGATAATTAAATAAGGGGGAGTTTCTTTTGAAACTATGCTCAAATATTTAAAATAAGTTGAGATAAATTCATCGATGATCTGAAAGTATTCGTATAATTTTCTGAAATCCAGGAGTATTTTTGAATAGGTTTCATGATTTTTAAATCATATTAAATCATTAAATAAATAATTAATATTTAAATAATAATTATTAAATAATTAGACCTCGAATGAACATGTTTTTAAAGAATATTTGAAATAATATTCCCCAACTAATTTATGTTTAAATAATTAAATTAATCTTTAATAATATACTTAATCAGGTTTGAAATAAATAATCGTTGGAGAATATTTCTCCTATATTGAATGAATAACTTGAAATAATATTTGTTGCTCAAGTAGTTGAGGGAATACGATCTTTGGAAATCATTTTAAATATATTCGAGGTATTTAATACTTCACAAGTTGACACCGAGTCCCTTGGGATAAAACAAGTACGGACTTTTAATCGTCCAAAACATCTCCGGGATGATTCCCGAGTTTATACTTTATAAAAACTGACCGACTCTCGGTCTTACAACTTACACATCACGCTCTACTATAGCATTAATATTATTAAATAAAACATCTCCGGAATACTTCAGGGTTTTCATCAAATTATATGGACCGAACCTCGGTCTAAAATATACTCCTCATATATACAACTCTACTCTCTAGCGTTATCAATTGAAATTCGGTAATGTTCATATACCAAAATCATTAATATATCGTATGATATTATATATCACAATTCATAAAATATCATATTACAACATCATGTATATAGCATTTATTTGAAAACAAACACAACACAACAGTTTTAAAAGCTAGGGTTTGAAAACTTGCCTGGAGTCCAAGATACGGTTTCCGACTTCCTCTCGTTCCGGGTTTTCTAATCAACAAATATCATAATCTTAATCAGTATTCCTAATCTCATCACCAACTTATATTTCTAATAAGTTCAATACTTCATAATTTTCAATATTCGACCGACTCGAAATAAGTATCAATCTTTGGTTGAAACGGACGGTCAAAGTGGTCTTTTATAGTTGACTTTACAGAATGTTACTATTACGCGACTCGCACTCTCACATTTTTAATAAATCATAAAATTAATATTTAAATACGAAACCACCTCAAGGAGCTTCTTGAGTGCTTGTAATATTTATCATAAAAGTTTAGTTCTGATAAAATGAATTTAATTAGGTAGAAATTATTTCAAAAGTTCGGTCAAATACGGAGTTTTACTATTCAAACCGCTTTCACTAAAACGTTGATATCTCTCAAACCGTTAACTCAATTGACGCACCGTTTCGCGTGCGCAATCTAAAATAAATTTAGAACACATCATTTGTATGGCAGATAAAAACTCTATTTCTTACTCTCTGTAAAAATTTCATGATTTTTAAATATTTTAAGTCGATCATTTATATTTACAAAGTTCGTAATTTGTAGCAGTTTTGTCGCGTAAATCCCTTTTACTAAAATGGTCATAACTTTTGATCCGTAAAACGGAATCAAGCGATTTAAGCGCCTAAATGATCCTTATAATATTTTATATCATAATCAAGTGTTACTTTTTAAGAAACTATAGTTTATACATTCGGAAACGTCTGCAGAAACTTAAGTTAAGTTTTGTTCATTTTAATGAGGTTACAATTACGATTCGAGTTTCGGTTATGTCTTAATAATTATACCACCATCAATAATCATCAAATCATCATCTTAACACTAACTCCTTTCAATAAAATCATGTTCTTTAGGAAACAATCATCAACCTTAAAACTAATTAACTAAACACCAGGATAATATCAAATCAATCACCAAAACCATGCTTATATCCAAGATCCTTACTTTTCTTGAAACTTAAAAATTAAACAAAGTTTGGATGAATGTTTATACCTTCCTTGAAGCTTTTTAGTACTTAATAAAGTCCTAAGATCCTTGATGAAGCCTTGGTCTAGCTTTAGGAGCCTTAAACTTTCATGATAAATCAAGAAAACAAGTTAGTGATTTTCGTTGTTACTATTCATCACCAATTTTGAGCAAGGATTTTGACTATGCTATACTAATTCAATGGCCATGAAATTTTTAACGTACCTTCTACATGGTATGAGGAAGCTTTGGTTAAAATTTGGTGATTTTTGAATGAGTAGATCATGAGATATGAATTTTTCTTCCCATGGTGTTCTTGGAACTCAGCATTGGGTGTTTGGAGAGAGAGAGTATTGCCTTGCTTGCTTCATGGAAATGTGGTGAAAATAGGCTTCTTGTGAATACAGAAAGTGTGTAGGACAAGATGCATCCTATTTTCAAAGGCTAGGCTTAACTAGGTGTCTCATTTGTCAAAGCTTGCATTATAAGCTCATTGGATTTTATGTTTATTGAAATTTGTTATTTATCTATTTTTGTAACTAGGTTCCTAATTTATTACTTTTTGGATAAATTATAAATACTTAATTTTTCTAGGTTATCACTTGATCCCTTTCCATCCTACATTATCTCGCATTCGTTCACGTGCGTTTAAATCAATTCCCGTAAATGTTACATCGAATAATTCTGCTTATCGTAAATCATTACCATTTCCAGTGCTCGTACTTGGTTATGAGTTATAAAATTATAATTCTCAAGATTTTCATGGTAGTAGTATAATTATCTTATTCCTCGATGGCTCGTAAAATTATATTAATTGGACTATTGGTTTTCATCGAAAACTCACGACTTTTGCATACATTCATTTAGTACGTATAACCACAATATGAACTCGGAATCTTAAATTAAAAACTCGTATATAGTGTGGTCGTAAAAGTTTTTATTAAACCGCAAGGTTACTATTTATAAAGGTCTTTTACCGATGTCAAAATTTTAGGTTCTTACAGTCTTCCCCCCTTAAAAGGATTCCGTCCCGGAATCAGTTTAGAACTAGGTCGGGATACGCTTCTCACATGACCACCTCGAGTTCTTACGTTGACTTCGCAGTATTTGATCTCTTCATAAAATTTACACTCGTATGTCAAATATATTTTTGGGTACTCGTTCTTGTAAATCTATGACCTCTCTACACGTTACTGGATATACGCTAAGTCTAGTTATACGTTTATTAGCTCATTTTCAATCATATGTTTGGCGTTGACGGTTAAATTTTCCTAACCTCGATTCGTGGTACTCGTTATAAACTTGGCGATCATTCGACGATGGTGCTAATTTATAAGCCAACTTTCTTAGTCCTTTAAAGATTTCAACTGGTTAAATAAACCTTGGGTTCAACATTTCTTTCCTTTTAGAATTTCATCACTCCCTCCCCGGGAGGTACTTCCAACAATACTTGGTCCGTTATTTCGTTATTGTTTATCCTGGGCTGGTACTAGCCGGGTCCTGATAAGTTCTAGGAATTTCTTTGGTTTGTTGACTCAACTATGGTCCAAGTATCCTCTGTTTACCAACTTCTTCCCCACTTAAGGGAGAAGATTCTTTCTTCCGTACAAAGCTTTGTAGCCATTTCAATGCCCGCATGATAACTCGTTATTGTCGGTAATTCGATTAACGTCAACTGGTCACTTCATTTCCCTTAAAAATTGATAATATGTATGATTAGCGCATCTTCTAGTGTTTGGAATTATCCTTGAACTTATTCGTTTTCCCCTCCATCGCTCCTATTAGTGCTAGAGTTTCGTTCCTTAATGTTTCCCATTTTGGCACATCATCTCTGTCTATTATTTTATGTAAGAAGTGCTCGTCGCATTTCTACACGCTCGTCTCCTGTTACACGCTTAGCGTCAGATTTAACATTTCTTCTGTAGTAATGTAAGGCACATCATCATCCTGTTACCATCTTGAAGGGAGCACCATTTCATACGCAATTGATTGACATATTTTAGGATCGTGGAATGTTTAGCTTCCGTCATCGGTAGGACTTCTTTAATCATTCCCCGTATAATATCTATAGTACTATAATACCTTATGGTTTTACTTGCTATTCTCGCTAGCATCTTAGACGTATTCATGTTTATTGGTACCCGCTAACAGTGGCCTTTATAGGGCGTGTACGATCTTCTTTGCCTCTATCAGCTCCGATAATGACATCCTTCATTCTTCCGCGTTGTCCTTCGTAAGGGATATCGACGACTATTTTCCGTATGCTCGCGTGGTAAGTACATCTACACGAATTTTCTATCAACGATAGGCGATTCCCTAACCGTTCCAAGTAAAAGGTAAGCCTCTAGACGTATCTTCAATGGTCAGGGATAGTCTCTCATTCTACTTATCAATTTGAGAACTCTAAGTCGTGCCTCTGTTCGTCCCTTCTCACGAAATATCTTGGGTGCTTGCGTGGCACGATATCACGGGGTCTCTCTATCACCAATTATCTCTTCCCCGTTCATAGCAATTTTATAGAGCGGAGATCTATTGTTGGCATAATAAAATAAGCGGTCTTATTTAACCTATTACTAAAAATCCTAAAATAGCACGATGGCTTACTTGTTCTTGATAATCCTCCTCCAGAATCTATTATAATAAACTCTTACTCCTATTCGGTCATTTACAAGCCGCAATCGCTAAAATTTTAATCCTCATCATTCCGTTTTCAATTTCAACCATGTCAATGACATCCATTTTCATATTCAGTCATGACTAATATCCTCTTAAGTTTCTAGGCATCATTAATTCTTCCAGTTACGTAATAAAGGATTCTCTTTACATTATCTCAACTCCAAAGTCATTCATGTGATCCTTCTCATTAGTTGTTCTGAAATTTGTTATCCTAAATCTATCTTCTCCTACTTAAAGTGTCGGCCACCATATTGGCCTTTCCTTGATGATAATAGATTTCTCAATCATAGCCCTTGATCAATTTGACTATAGCCTCTATCTCATGTTCAGTGTAAGAGGAAAAAAAATTCAAAATTTCCTCATAATGTTAAACTCTTTGTCCCTTGCAGTGTGAACCTTATCGCGATTATTCTAGATTATTATTAGAACACCTTATGTAACGGTCCTTAAGCCGCATAGAAATATCATTATCTTCAAACAAAATCCTCTCCTTATTATCAAGTATTGCTAACACCGGGGTTGTTACTAATCTTACCTTCACCTTTTTGAAATTCCTATACATCGAATTCATACATGCTTGGTCTTTCCAGAATTCATTAGTATCTATCGATAATATTCCATAGAGGCGTATCTCACTAATCACGTTGGTATCTCTATTATCGTTCTTCTATAACCATGTTAAAGATCCTTATGATAATAACTAAACATGGTATTTCCCTTTTTAAAATACATAATCATTACGATACTCTGATTGCACCACCGTAGCACTGATTTTTCAGTCTCATATTAAAATAATTGGTTCTCAACTATACCTCTATTTGTCGGAAGGCAATCAGCATTGGAAGAATGATTTTCACAATATTGATGCAATTAAGACAATCTGAACAAGATTTCAAAATCTAATATCTGAAGAAATAATGAGCTCTGAATAAACGAGTCGCAACACTCAAAAGATTTATAACTTGGAAGAAAGAATACAACAAGGATTATCCTTCCATGTCCTTAAAATTTTATATTATGATGTTATAGAGAATATTCCTTGAAAGCAATGATTGCTGAATAATAATATCATACGAACAATACTTGTAAGATTTCCCAAATGAAAGAATACTTTTCTTTTTGAGTGATTAAAGAAATTTCAATAACATCCTCAACCAAAGGTTAACCATTGAGGTTTCAAAAGATGCTATTTTGAAAGAAGGAATTTTATCCCATAATTCACAAATAAGAAAGTATATTGTTCTTCAATCATTTTATGATTTTAAATGGATATTCATTATATAAACGAAAAAATAGAACATTTCATGAATAAAATATTTCATAAAAACTGATATGCATTCTCGTTGAGTGGGCGACCTAGTTAGGTCTTAATTAACATCATTCTTTGAAATTTCATCAACAATTAATCTTGCATATATAAGGCATCATGTAAAATAAAATTGATTGGAAGTGGAACTAGAAAAAATAATAACTAGTCCATATCAAGCAATATTATCAACCGGCTAAGAAATGGCCAGCTCAATTGGTTGGCACATAGTAATAGGGAGGACGATTAACAAGGTTTCCATCGTATTAATCAAAATTTGACTAGTTAGGACATTAAACTAGCCATTTATGAAATATATGCAACTAAGCATATTTCAATTATTTGAAAAAAAGAAGAAGAAAATCTCAATATCGTAACCACTAAAGAATTGTGGCTACCTGGAGGATGATTTTGAAATAAAGAGTTTTCAAATTTGGGCCAAGAAAGATAATTATAACTCTGAATCGATAATCTGGCCTCGGAACAATCGATAGCCCTCTTATCAAATATTTCTTGCCAATTAAAGGGTACACTCAGAGCTGTCCTCGTTCACATACTTTATCAATTCTTAATAGAATTGAATTCGGAATACCAATATCAAATTGGTACCCTTACTATGATTTCAAAATTCAATATACAATTTCATCTCCGATTAGAAGAAAAGGATTCCCGAGGAATCTATGGATATTAGATTATCCATGTTTTTAACAATTTGTTAATATTTACAATCTCGACTGAGAAGAGTAAGTATGAAAGAAGAATTAAATGAAGAAATCCATTATGAATATTCGTCAATGAATTGAGGAAAATTTATTAAAAATCTCTTGGATAATTAAAATAAAGTAAAAATAGCTCTGAACCAAACAAGAAGATCATAATCTGTGAATGAAAGTTCATTGATCAACTAAAAGAATCGAACAAGTCCTGATGCGGAGAAAGACTATTCGAGATGGTCACATTAGAAGTTCAAAGTAGGGAACGAAAATGATTGTCTGATATGACTTATCAAGGGATACGAATGATCAACAATTTGGAGGGAGTAGCGTGACAATGAGTAGGTGCCAAAATATTTCACAAATTATCCTAACTCTCGTTATTATCCGTCTGAGGATGATACCACCTCTTCATCTTTGTAATTCCTTATTTCAGCTAGTGTATCTTTCAAATCATTTTAAAATCGCTTACTAACTTGACTTTCACATGTATATCTGTCATTCAAGTGTTTTACCTCGAAGACCTTACTCAGAAATATTCCAAAAGCATATTTTAAGCCGATAGGGGCCTGCTACACGCATCTGTTACTAACTACAAGTGGCCAGTTCTCCCTTGGAACAGATCAAAGAGTTCTCTTAGGGATCTCAATGCAGTCCATAAGTTTGGTGGCACGTGTGTGTAAGTGAACATACATTATCGAATATATTAGAGGTCTACGAGTATATATATGTAGTCTCTGACATCATTTCTACCGAAGAATTCCGCTCTAGACTCACTGGTCTATCCTTTTAAAGGTTCTAAGATCGAACTATCGCTCATTGTAATCTTACACCATTCAATTGTAGACATGCCATCAATTCTCGATGCTCTCGATCTCTGAGCTAAACCATCATAACTTTACATGTTAAGCGCACTAATAATATCATGTAGTGTACTTATTTTATAATGACATTCGTATATTATATTCAAATCTTCCTTAATAGAAATAAAAATCCTCAAGGGTATATCGGACACTATCTCTGCTGAATTCGTTATTCATGCGGTATTCATACTTATTTTTTAAAATAATACCTTTGACTAGTTAGGTAGTAACCTCAACTGTATATTAATAATTAGACTTCATAGTTCTCACATGTGATGTCCCCTCATAGGAAACCTATAAAGAACTATGAGTAACAAGGCTCGTGTTATCAAAATGAAAATATAGTGTTGGTAATATCGTCTTTACCCCAAATGCCCTAGAGACTTAGCTCCGAGTTTCACAACCACATATTGCCAAATCATATATGATTGTAATTTTTCTCCTCATCCTTCTGATAATCTCCAATGATCCTATTAGTCATACTTTAATACCTCATATACACTTATCCTAACCTACACATTGAGGCTACATCCGGTAGTCCAATGATGAACTCTATATGACCTTTTACGAAATCTCGCATATAGACAGACTCCTAACACTCTCATCTCTGAGTACTATAACTTATTTCTCTGATACCATTTCTGTGACGCCCCCAAATCCGGGTCAGGAATCTGGGTCGTCACGCCATCCTTCACTCAAGTGTAACCTGTATTGATTCAATAATCCAACAGACCCCAATCTCCCGCACACACACACTAGTTATAGCCCTAGAAATGATGTATAAAATGTAATCTTCATTTATTACACTCAAATGTACTTTACAGGATCTTAAACAATTATTCGTAACCTCTACATGAAGTTACAATAATTACTACTAACATCTTATACTTATCTAGATACTCTGGTCCACCTGATACAAAGCTATAAGGGATTCTCCCCACGATTTCAAGTGACTAAGTCCCACGCCGGTATACTGGTAATATTATGTTGTGACATTAAAGAGAAATCAAGAGTGAGCAATAATGCTCAGCCATAATCAACAGTATGAAATGACTGTTAATGAAATTATATCAATCTGTATAAGCATATGTATTTATTCAAAGTAGTTTTCTTGGTGATACACACCTCTTTTCAAAACAATTCTTTGATTGACTTATTAGTCTGTAAATACCTTAATGGTAAACCCAGCACCTAGGCTTGGGTTACAGTATTGCATATTAATTCCAATTGGAAGAATAGGACATTCACTGGAGCCACCGCATACGATGATCAGTCGTAATACAGAAAATAGTAACCTTTTCTACTAGTAGAAGGACGATTTCCTTTTGTTATCGGTTATCACCCTGGCCGCATTCGGGCCTTTTCTATGTCCATCCCTCTAGGTACACACTTCGTGTATATCCCTCTCAAGACACGGTTTTGCGTCCATCCCCCTCAGGTACGCATACACCATATGTTCATCGGTATATAATATACCTTCCCATGTGGTAGTAAATTGGTAGTCTCCCCAGTCCACGAAGTACTGGAGTCTACCCTTCCTTCTCCTTGTAAGAATCCCTCATATATCTGGAACTTGTATTGTTCCCCAAGCATATTGCTTGTTGATAGGTACACCTTGATATGTATATATATATAATATATATATATATATACTTCCGAAATTTTCGGAGGAAGTACCAAGGATGTGAGTTGACCGTTGTCAACTGATAATTAAATAAGGGGGAGTTTCTTTTGAAACTATGCTCAAATATTTAAAATAAGTCGAGATAAATTCAACGACGATCTGAAAGTATTCGTATGATTTTCTGAAATCCAGGAGTATTTTTGAATAGGTTTCATGATTTTTAAATCATATTAAATTATTAAATAAATTAATAATTAAATAATAATTATTAAATAATTAGACCTTGAATGAATATGTTTTTTAAAAAATATTTAAAATAATATTCCCCAACTAATTTATGTTTAAATAATTAAAGTAATCTTTAATAATATACTTAATCAGGTTTGAAATAAATAATCGTTGGAGAATACTTCTCCTATATTGAATGAATAACTTGAAATAATATTCGTTGCTCAAGTAATTAAATGTAGTTGAGGGAATACCGTCTTTGAAAACCATTTTAAATATATTCGAGGTATTTTGATACTTTACAAGTGGACACCGAGTCCCTTGGGATAAAACAAGTACGGACTTTTAATCGTCCAAAACATCTCCGGGATGATTCCCGGGTTTATACTTTATAAAAACTGACCGACTATCGGTCTTACAACTTATACATCACGCTCTACTATAGTGTTAATATTCTTAAATAAAATACCTCCGGAATACTTTCGGGTTTCATCAAGTTATATTGACCGAACCTCGGTCTAAAATATACTCCTCATATATACAACGCTACTCTCTAGTATTATCAATTGAAATTCGGTAATATTCATATACCAAAATCATTAATATATCGTATGATATTATATATCACAATTCGTAAAATATCATAATACAACATCATATATATAGCATTTATTTGAAAGCAAACACAACACAAAAGTTTTAAAAGGTAGGGTTTGAAAACTTGTCTGGAGTCCAAGATACGTTCTCCGACTTCCTCTCGTTTCGGGTTTTTAATCAACAAATATCATAATCTTAATCAGTATTCCTAATCTCTTCACCAACTTATATTTCTAGTAAGTTCAATACTTCATAATTTTCAATATTCGACCGACTCGAAATAAGTATCAATCCTTGGTTGAAACGGACGGTCAAAGTGGTCTTTTATAGTTGACTTTACCGAATGTTACTACTACGCGACTCGCACTCTAACATTTTTAATAAATCATAAAATTAATATTTAAATACTAAAACCCTCTAGGAGCTTATTGAGTGCTTTTAATATTTATCATAAAAGTTAGTTTTGATAGAATGATTTAATTAGGTGAAAAGTATTTCAAAAGTTCGGTCAACTACGGAGTTTTACTATTCAAACCGCTTTCACTAAAACGTTGATATCTCTCAAACTGTTAACTCAATTGATGCACCATTTTCGCGTGCACGATCTAGAAAAAATTTAGAACACATCATTTGAAAATGGTTTTCTGGTAACAGAGGTAAAAATCCCGAAGTGGCAGTTTCCTAACAGAGGGTTGTTTTTGACGTTCGTACTCCGCACGACCTCAGTTCCGATATTTTATAAAATTAAAAAATCAACATGTTTACTTGAAATTTTTTGGTAGATAAGAAACTCTATTTCTTACTCTTTTTAAAAATTTCATTATTTTTAAATATTTTTAAGTCAATCATTTATATTTACAAAGTTTGTAATTTGTAGCAGTTTTGTCGCGTAAATCCCTTTTACTAAAATGGTCATAACTTTTGATCCGTAAAACGGAATCAAGCGATTCAAGCGCCTAAAAGATACTTATAACATTTTCTATCATAATAAATTGTTACTTTTTAAGAAACATAGTTTATGCATTCAGAAAATTCTGCAGAAACTTAAGTTGAGTTTTGTTCGTTTTAATGAGGTTACGATTACGATTCGAGTTTCGTTTACGTCTTAAATAATTATACCACCATCAACAATCATCAAATTATCATCTTAACACTAAATCCTCTCAATAACATCATTCTCTTGAGGCAACAATCATCAACCTTAAAACTAATTAACTAAATATCAGATAATATCAATCATCACCAAACCATACTATCCCAAGATCC